>NW_026602252.1:0-21739 GCF_029448725.1 Salvelinus fontinalis | reverse complement strand
CTATCTATGTATGGAATTACTATAATAGACCACTATGTATGGAATAACTATAATAGACCACTATCTATGTATGGAATAACTATAATAGACCATTATCTATTTATGGAATAACTATAATAGATAGTTGTCTATGTATGGAATAACTATAATAGACCACTATCTGTGTATGGAATAACTATAATAGACCACTATCTACGTGTGGAATAACTATAATAGACCACTATCTATGTATGGAATAACTATAATAGACCACTCTCTATGTATGGAATAACTATAATAGACCACTATGTATGGAATAACTATAATAGACCACTATCTATGTATGGAATAACTATAATAGACCACTATCTATGTATGGAATAACTATAATAGACCACTATCTATGTATGGAATAACTATAATAGACCACTATCTATGTGTGGAATAACTATAATAGACCACTATCTATGTATGGAATAACTATAATAGAACACTATCTACGTGTGGAATAACTATAATAGACCACTATCTATGTGTGGAATAACTATAATAGACCACTATCTATGTGTGGAATAACTATAATAGACCACTATCTATGTGTGGAATAACTATAATAGACCACTATCTATGTATGGAATAACTATAATAGACCACTATCTACGTGTGGAATAACTATAATAGACCACTATCTATGTATGGAATAACTATAATAGACCACTATCTATGTATGGAATAACTATAATAGACCACTATGTATGGAATAACTATAATAGACCACTATCTATGTATGGAATAACTATAATAGACCACTATCTATGTATGGAATAACTATAATAGACCACTATCTATGTATGGAATAACTATAATAGACCACTATGTATGGAATAACTATAATAGACCACTATCTATGTATGGAATAACTATAATAGACCACTATCTATGTATGGAATAACTATAATAGACCACTATCTGTGTATGGAATAACTATAATAGACCACTATCTCTGTATGGAATAACTATAATAGACCACTATCTATGTGTGGAATAACTATAATAGACCACTATCTATGTGTGGAATAACTATAATAGACCACTATCTATGTGTGGAATAACTATAATAGATAGTTGTCTATGTATGGAATAACTATAATAGACCACTATCTATGTGTGGAATAACTATAATAGACCACTATCTATGTATGGAATAACTATAATAGACCACTATCTAAGTATGGAATAACTATAATAGACCACTATCTATGTATGGAATAACTATGATAGACCACTATCTATGTATGGAATAACTATAATAGACCACTATCTATGTGTGGAATAACTATAATAGACCACTATCTATGTGTGGAATAACTATAATAGACCACTATCTATGTGTGGAATAACTATAATAGACCACTATCTATGTGTGGAATAACTATAATAGACCATTATCTATGTGTGGATAAACTATAATAGACCACTATCTATGTATGAAATAACTATAATAGACCACTATCTATGTATGGAATAACTATAATAGATAGTTGTCTATGTATGGAATAACTATAATAGACCACTATCTCTGTATGGAATAACTATAATAGACCACTATCTATGTGTGGAATAACTATAATAGACCACTATCTATGTGTGGAATAACTATAATAGACCACTATCTATGTGTGGAATAACTATAATAGATAGTTGTCTATGTATGGAATAACTATAATAGACCACTATCTATGTGTGGAATAACTATAATAGACCACTATCTATGTATGGAATAACTATAATAGACCACTATCTAAGTATGGAATAACTATAATAGACCACTATCTATGTATGGAATAACTATGATAGACCACTATCTATGTATGGAATAACTATAATAGACCACTATCTATGTGTGGAATAACTATAATAGACCACTATCTATGTGTGGAATAACTATAATAGACCACTATCTATGTGTGGAATAACTATAATAGACCACTATCTATGTGTGGAATAACTATAATAGACCATTATCTATGTGTGGATAAACTATAATAGACCACTATCTATGTATGAAATAACTATAATAGACCACTATCTATGTATGGAATAACTATAATAGATAGTTGTCTATGTATGGAATAACTATAATAGACCACTATCTATGTGTGGAATAACTATAATAGATAGTTGTCTATGTGTGGAATAACTATAATAGACCACTATCTATGTGTGGAATAACTATAATAGACCATTATCTATGTATGGAATAACTATAATAGACCACTATCTATGTATGGAATAACTATAATAGACCACTATCTACGTGTGGAATAACTATAATAGACCATTATCTATGTATGGAATAACTATAATAGACCACTATCTATGTATGGAATAACTATAATAGACCACTATCTATGTATGGAATAACTATAATAGACCACTATCTATGTATGGAATAACTATAATAGATCACTATCTATGTGTGGAATAACTATAATAGACCACTATCTATGTGTGGAATAACTATAATAGACCATTATCTATGTGTGGAATAACTATAATAGACCATTATCTATGTGTGGAATAACTATAATAGACCACTATCTATGTATGGAATAACTATAATAGATAGTTGTCTATGTACGGAATAACTATAATAGACCATTATCTATGTGTGGAATAACTATAATAGACCACTATCTATGTATGGAATAACTATAATAGACCACTATCTATGTATGGAATAACTATAATAGATAGTTGTCTATGTATGGAATAACTATAATAGACCACTATCTATGTGTGGAATAACTATAATAGATAGTTGTCTATGTGTGGAATAACTATAATAGACCACTATCTATGTGTGGAATAACTATAATAGACCATTATCTATGTATGGAATAACTATAATAGACCACTATCTATGTATGGAATAACTATAATAGACCACTATCTATGTATGGAATAACTATAATAGACCACTATCTATGTATGGAATAACTATAATAGATCACTATCTATGTGTGGAATAACTATAATAGACCACTATCTATGTATGGAATAACTATAATAGACCACTATCTATGTATGGAATAACTATAATAGACCATTATCTATGTATGGAATAACTATAATAGACCACTATCTATGTATGGAATAACTATAATAGACCACTATCTATGTATGGAATAACTATAATAGACCACTATCTATGTATGGAATAACTATAATAGACCACTATCTACGTGTGGCATAACTATAATAGACCACTATCTATGTATGGAATAACTATAATAGACCACTATCTATGTGTGGAATAACTATAATAGACCACTATCTACGTGTGGCATAACTATAATAGACCACTATCTATGTATGGAATTACTATAATAGACCACTATGTATGGAATAACTATAATAGACCACTATCTATGTATGGAATAACTATAATAGACCATTATCTATTTATGGAATAACTATAATAGATAGTTGTCTATGTATGGAATAACTATAATAGACCACTATCTGTGTATGGAATAACTATAATAGACCACTATCTACGTGTGGAATAACTATAATAGACCACTATCTATGTATGGAATAACTATAATAGACCACTCTCTATGTATGGAATAACTATAATAGACCACTATGTATGGAATAACTATAATAGACCACTATCTATGTATGGAATAACTATAATAGACCACTATCTATGTATGGAATAACTATAATAGACCACTATCTATGTATGGAATAACTATAATAGACCACTATCTATGTGTGGAATAACTATAATAGACCACTATCTATGTATGGAATAACTATAATAGAACACTATCTACGTGTGGAATAACTATAATAGACCACTATCTATGTATGGAATAACTATAATAGACCACTATCTATGTATGGAATAACTATAATAGACCACTATGTATGGAATAACTATAATAGACCACTATCTATGTATGGAATAACTATAATAGACCACTATCTATGTATGGAATAACTATAATAGACCACTATCTATGTATGGAATAAGTATAATAGACCACTATGTATGGAATAACTATAATAGACCACTATCTATGTATGGAATAACTATAATAGACCACTATCTATGTATGGAATAACTATAATAGACCACTATCTATGTATGGAATAACTATAATAGACCACTATCTATGTATGGAATAACTATAATAGACCACTATCTATGTGTGGAATAACTATAATAGACCACTATCTATGTGTGGAATAACTATAATAGACCACTATCTATGTGTGGAATAACTATAATAGATAGTTGTCTATGTATGGAATAACTATAATAGACCACTATCTATGTGTGGAATAACTATAATAGACCACTATCTATGTATGGAATAACTATAATAGACCACTATCTATGTATGGAATAACTATAATAGACCACTATCTATGTATGGAATAACTATGATAGACCACTATCTATGTATGGAATAACTATAATAGACCACTATCTATGTGTGGAATAACTATAATAGACCACTATCTATGTGTGGAATAACTATAATAGACCACTATCTATGTGTGGAATAACTATAATAGACCACTATCTATGTGTGGAATAACTATAATAGACCATTATCTATGTGTGGAATAACTATAATAGACCACTATCTATGTATGGAATAACTATAATAGACCACTATCTATGTATGGAATAACTATAATAGATAGTTGTCTATGTATGGAATAACTATAATAGACCACTATCTATGTGTGGAATAACTATAATAGATAGTTGTCTATGTGTGGAATAACTATAATAGACCACTATCTATGTGTGGAATAACTATAATAGACCATTATCTATGTATGGAATAACTATAATAGACCACTATCTATGTATGGAATAACTATAATAGACCACTATCTACGTGTGGAATAACTATAATAGACCATTATCTATGTATGGAATAACTATAATAGACCACTATCTATGTATGGAATAACTATAATAGACCACTATCTATGTATGGAATAACTATAATAGACCACTATCTATGTATGGAATAACTATAATAGATCACTATCTATGTGTGGAATAACTATAATAGACCACTATCTATGTATGGAATAACTATAATAGACCACTATCTATGTATGGAATAACTATAATAGACCATTATCTATGTATGGAATAACTATAATAGACCACTATCTATGTATGGAATAACTATAATAGACCACTATCTATGTATGGAATAACTATAATAGACCACTATCTATGTATGGAATAACTATAATAGACCACTATCTACGTGTGGCATAACTATAATAGACCACTATCTATGTATGGAATAACTATAATAGACCACTATCTATGTGTGGAATAACTATAATAGACCACTATCTACGTGTGGCATAACTATAATAGACCACTATCTATGTATGGAATAACTATAATAGACCACTATCTATGTATGGAATAACTATAATAGACCACTATCTATGTATGGAATAACTATAATAGACCATTATCTATGTATGGAATAACTATAATAGACCACTATCTATGTATGGAATAACTGTAATAGACCACTATCTATGTATGGAATAACTATAATAGACCACTATCTATGTATGGAATAACTATAATAGACCACTATCTACGTGTAGCATAACTATAATAGACCACTATCTATGTATGGAATAACTATAATAGACCACTATCTATGTGTGGAATAACTATAATAGACCACTATCTACGTGTGGCATAACTATAATAGACCACTATCTATGTATGGAATAACTATAATAGACCACTATGTATGGAATAACTATAATAGACCACTATCTATGTATGGAATAACTATAATAGACCATTATCTATTTATGGAATAACTATAATAGATAGTTGTCTATGTATGGAATAACTATAATAGACCACTATCTGTGTATGGAATAACTATAATAGACCACTATCTACGTGTGGAATAACTATAATAGACCACTATCTATGTATGGAATAACTATAATAGACCACTCTCTATGTATGGAATAACTATAATAGACCACTATGTATGGAATAACTATAATAGACCACTATCTATGTATGGAATAACTATAATAGACCACTATCTATGTATGGAATAACTATAATAGACCACTATCTATGTGTGGAATAACTATAATAGACCACTATCTACGTGTGGCATAACTATAATAGACCACTATCTATGTATGGAATAACTATAATAGACCACTATGTATGGAATAACTATAATAGACCACTATCTATGTATGGAATAACTATAATAGACCATTATCTATTTATGGAATAACTATAATAGATAGTTGTCTATGTATGGAATAACTATAATAGACCACTATCTGTGTATGGAATAACTATAATAGACCACTATCTACGTGTGGAATAACTATAATAGACCACTATCTATGTATGGAATAACTATAATAGACCACTATCTATGTATGGAATAACTATAATAGACCACTATCTATGTATGGAATAACTATAATAGACCACTATCTATGTATGGAATAACTATAATAGACCACTATCTATGTGTGGAATAACTATAATAGACCACTATCTATGTATGGAATAACTATAATAGAACACTATCTACGTGTGGAATAACTATAATAGACCACTATCTATGTATGGAATAACTATAATAGACCACTATCTATGTATGGAATAACTATAATAGACCACTATGTATGGAATAACTATAATAGACCACTATCTATGTATGGAATAACTATAATAGACCACTATCTATGTATGGAATAACTATAATAGACCACTATCTATGTATGGAATAACTATAATAGACCACTATGTATGGAATAACTATAATAGACCACTATCTATGTATGGAATAACTATAATAGACCACTATCTATGTATGGAATAACTATAATAGACCACTATCTATGTATGGAATAACTATAATAGACCACTATCTATGTATGGAATAACTATAATAGACCACTATCTATGTGTGGAATAACTATAATAGACCACTATCTATGTGTGGAATAACTATAATAGACCACTATCTATGTGTGGAATAACTATAATAGATAGTTGTCTATGTATGGAATAACTATAATAGACCACTATCTATGTGTGGAATAACTATAATAGACCACTATCTATGTATGGAATAACTATAATAGACCACTATCTATGTATGGAATAACTATAATAGACCACTATCTATGTATGGAATAACTATGATAGACCACTATCTATGTATGGAATAACTATAATAGACCACTATCTATGTGTGGAATAACTATAATAGACCACTATCTATGTGTGGAATAACTATAATAGACCACTATCTATGTGTGGAATAACTATAATAGACCACTATCTATGTGTGGAATAACTATAATAGACCATTATCTATGTGTGGAATAACTATAATAGACCACTATCTATGTATGGAATAACTATAATAGACCATTATCTATGTATGGAATAACTATAATAGACCACTATCTATGTATGGAATAACTATAATAGACCACTATCTATGTATGGAATAACTATAATAGACCACTATCTATGTATGGAATAACTATAATAGACCACTATCTACGTGTGGCATTACTATAATAGACCACTATCTATGTATGGAATAACTATAATAGACCACTATCTATGTGTGGAATAACTATAATAGACCACTATCTACGTGTGGCATAACTATAATAGACCACTATCTATGTATGGAATAACTATAATAGACCACTATCTATGTATGGAATAACTATAATAGACCACTATCTATGTATGGAATAACTATAATAGACCATTATCTATGTATGGAATAACTATAATAGACCACTATCTATGTATGGAATAACTATAATAGACCACTATCTATGTATGGAATAACTATAATAGACCACTATCTATGTATGGAATAACTATAATAGACCACTATCTACGTGTGGCATAACTATAATAGACCACTATCTATGTATGGAATAACTATAATAGACCACTATCTATGTGTGGAATAACTATAATAGACCACTATCTACGTGTGGCATAACTATAATAGACCACTATCTATGTATGGAATAACTATAATAGACCACTATGTATGGAATAACTATAATAGACCACTATCTATGTATGGAATAACTATAATAGACCATTATCTATTTATGGAATAACTATAATAGATAGTTGTCTATGTATGGAATAACTATAATAGACCACTATCTGTGTATGGAATAACTATAATAGACCACTATCTACGTGTGGAATAACTATAATAGACCACTATCTATGTATGGAATAACTATAATAGACCACTCTCTATGTATGGAATAACTATAATAGACCACTATGTATGGAATAACTATAATAGACCACTATCTATGTATGGAATAACTATAATAGACCACTATCTATGTATGGAATAACTATAATAGACCACTATCTATGTATGGAATAACTATAATAGACCACTATCTATGTGTGGAATAACTATAATAGACCACTATCTATGTATGGAATAACTATAATAGAACACTATCTACGTGTGGAATAACTATAATAGACCACTATCTATGTATGGAATAACTATAATAGACCACTATCTATGTATGGAATAACTATAATAGACCACTATGTATGGAATAACTATAATAGACCACTATCTATGTATGGAATAACTATAATAGACCACTATCTATGTATGGAATAACTATAATAGACCACTATCTATGTATGGAATAACTATAATAGACCACTATGTATGGAATAACTATAATAGACCACTATCTATGTATGGAATAACTATAATAGACCACTATCTATGTATGGAATAACTATAATAGACCATTATCTATGTATGGAATAACTATAATAGACCACTATCTATGTATGGAATAACTATAATAGACCACTATCTATGTATGGAATAACTATAATAGACCACTATCTATGTATGGAATAACTATAATAGACCACTATCTACGTGTGGCATAACTATAATAGACCACTATCTATGTATGGAATAACTATAATAGACCACTATCTATGTATGGAATAACTATAATAGACCACTATCTCTGTATGGAATAACTATAATAGACCATTATCTATGTATGGAATAACTATAATAGACCACTATCTATGTATGGAATAACTATAATAGACCACTATCTATGTATGGAATAACTATAATAGACCACTATCTATGTATGGAATAACTATAATAGACCACTATCTACGTGTGGCATAACTATAATAGACCACTATCTATGTATGGAATAACTATAATAGACCACTATCTATGTGTGGAATAACTATAATAGACCACTATCTACGTGTGGCATAACTATAATAGACCACTATCTATGTATGGAATAACTATAATAGACCACTATGTATGGAATAACTATAATAGACCACTATCTATGTATGGAATAACTATAATAGACCATTATCTATTTATGGAATAACTATAATAGATAGTTGTCTATGTATGGAATAACTATAATAGACCACTATCTGTGTATGGAATAACTATAATAGACCACTATCTACGTGTGGAATAACTATAATAGACCACTATCTATGTATGGAATAACTATAATAGACCACTCTCTATGTATGGAATAACTATAATAGACCACTATGTATGGAATAACTATAATAGACCACTATCTATGTATGGAATAACTATAATAGACCACTATCTATGTATGGAATAACTATAATAGACCACTATCTATGTATGGAATAACTATAATAGACCACTATCTATGTGTGGAATAACTATAATAGACCACTATCTATGTATGGAATAACTATAATAGAACACTATCTACGTGTGGAATAACTATAATAGACCACTATCTATGTATGGAATAACTATAATAGACCACTATATATGTATGGAATAACTATAATAGACCACTATGTATGGAATAACTATAATAGACCACTATCTATGTATGGAATAACTATAATAGACCACTATCTATGTATGGAATAACTATAATAGACCATTATCTATTTATGGAATAACTATAATAGATAGTTGTCTATGTATGGAATAACTATAATAGACCACTATCTGTGTATGGAATAACTATAATAGACCACTATCTACGTGTGGAATAACTATAATAGACCACTATCTATGTATGGAATAACTATAATAGACCACTCTCTATGTATGGAATAACTATAATAGACCACTATGTATGGAATAACTATAATAGACCACTATCTATGTATGGAATAACTATAATAGACCACTATCTATGTATGGAATAACTATAATAGACCACTATCTATGTATGGAATAACTATAATAGACCACTATCTATGTGTGGAATAACTATAATAGACCACTATCTATGTATGGAATAACTATAATAGAACACTATCTACGTGTGGAATAACTATAATAGACCACTATCTATGTATGGAATAACTATAATAGACCACTATATATGTATGGAATAACTATAATAGACCACTATGTATGGAATAACTATAATAGACCACTATCTATGTATGGAATAACTATAATAGACCACTATCTATGTATGGAATAACTATAATAGACCACTATCTATGTATGGAATAACTATAATAGACCACTCTCTATGTATGGAATAACTATAATAGACCACTATGTATGGAATAACTATAATAGACCACTATCTATGTATGGAATAACTATAATAGACCACTATCTATGTATGGAATAACTATAATAGACCACTATCTATGTGTGGAATAACTATAATAGACCACTATCTACGTGTGGCATAACTATAATAGACCACTATCTATGTATGGAATAACTATAATAGACCACTATGTATGGAATAACTATAATAGACCACTATCTATGTATGGAATAACTATAATAGACCATTATCTATTTATGGAATAACTATAATAGATAGTTGTCTATGTATGGAATAACTATAATAGACCACTATCTGTGTATGGAATAACTATAATAGACCACTATCTACGTGTGGAATAACTATAATAGACCACTATCTATGTATGGAATAACTATAATAGACCACTATCTATGTATGGAATAACTATAATAGACCACTATCTATGTATGGAATAACTATAATAGACCACTATCTATGTATGGAATAACTATAATAGACCACTATCTATGTGTGGAATAACTATAATAGACCACTATCTATGTATGGAATAACTATAATAGAACACTATCTACGTGTGGAATAACTATAATAGACCACTATCTATGTATGGAATAACTATAATAGACCACTATCTATGTATGGAATAACTATAATAGACCACTATGTATGGAATAACTATAATAGACCACTATCTATGTATGGAATAACTATAATAGACCACTATCTATGTATGGAATAACTATAATAGACCACTATCTATGTATGGAATAACTATAATAGACCACTATGTATGGAATAACTATAATAGACCACTATCTATGTATGGAATAACTATAATAGACCACTATCTATGTATGGAATAACTATAATAGACCACTATCTATGTATGGAATAACTATAATAGACCACTATCTATGTATGGAATAACTATAATAGACCACTATCTATGTGTGGAATAACTATAATAGACCACTATCTATGTGTGGAATAACTATAATAGACCACTATCTATGTGTGGAATAACTATAATAGATAGTTGTCTATGTATGGAATAACTATAATAGACCACTATCTATGTGTGGAATAACTATAATAGACCACTATCTATGTATGGAATAACTATAATAGACCACTATCTATGTATGGAATAACTATAATAGACCACTATCTATGTATGGAATAACTATGATAGACCACTATCTATGTATGGAATAACTATAATAGACCACTATCTATGTGTGGAATAACTATAATAGACCACTATCTATGTGTGGAATAACTATAATAGACCACTATCTATGTGTGGAATAACTATAATAGACCACTATCTATGTATGGAATAACTATAATAGACCATTATCTATGTATGGAATAACTATAATAGACCACTATCTATGTATGGAATAACTATAATAGACCACTATCTATGTATGGAATAACTATAATAGACCACTATCTATGTATGGAATAACTATAATAGACCACTATCTACGTGTGGCATAACTATAATAGACCACTATCTATGTATGGAATAACTATAATAGACCACTATCTATGTGTGGAATAACTATAATAGACCACTATCTACGTGTGGCATAACTATAATAGACCACTATCTATGTATGGAATAACTATAATAGACCACTATCTATGTATGGAATAACTATAATAGACCACTATCTATGTATGGAATAACTATAATAGACCATTATCTATGTATGGAATAACTATAATAGACCACTATCTATGTATGGAATAACTATAATAGACCACTATCTATGTATGGAATAACTATAATAGACCACTATCTATGTATGGAATAACTATAATAGACCACTATCTACGTGTGGCATAACTATAATAGACCACTATCTATGTATGGAATAACTATAATAGACCACTATCTATGTGTGGAATAACTATAATAGACCACTATCTACGTGTGGCATAACTATAATAGACCACTATCTATGTATGGAATAACTATAATAGACCACTATGTATGGAATAACTATAATAGACCACTATCTATGTATGGAATAACTATAATAGACCATTATCTATTTATGGAATAACTATAATAGATAGTTGTCTATGTATGGAATAACTATAATAGACCACTATCTGTGTATGGAATAACTATAATAGACCACTATCTACGTGTGGAATAACTATAATAGACCACTATCTATGTATGGAATAACTATAATAGACCACTCTCTATGTATGGAATAACTATAATAGACCACTATGTATGGAATAACTATAATAGACCACTATCTATGTATGGAATAACTATAATAGACCACTATCTATGTATGGAATAACTATAATAGACCACTATCTATGTATGGAATAACTATAATAGACCACTATCTATGTGTGGAATAACTATAATAGACCACTATCTATGTATGGAATAACTATAATAGAACACTATCTACGTGTGGAATAACTATAATAGACCACTATCTATGTATGGAATAACTATAATAGACCACTATCTATGTATGGAATAACTATAATAGACCACTATGTATGGAATAACTATAATAGACCACTATCTATGTATGGAATAACTATAATAGACCACTATCTATGTATGGAATAACTATAATAGACCACTATCTATGTATGGAATAACTATAATAGACCACTATGTATGGAATAACTATAATAGACCACTATCTATGTATGGAATAACTATAATAGACCACTATCTATGTATGGAATAACTATAATAGACCATTATCTATGTATGGAATAACTATAATAGACCACTATCTATGTATGGAATAACTATAATAGACCACTATCTATGTATGGAATAACTATAATAGACCACTATCTATGTATGGAATAACTATAATAGACCACTATCTACGTGTGGCATAACTATAATAGACCACTATCTATGTATGGAATAACTATAATAGACCACTATCTATGTGTGGAAAAACTATAATAGACCACTATCTACGTGTGGCATAACTATAATAGACCACTATCTATGTATGGAATAACTATAATAGACCACTATCTATGTATGGAATAACTATAATAGACCACTATCTATGTATGGAATAACTATAATAGACCATTATCTATGTATGGAATAACTATAATAGACCACTATCTATGTATGGAATAACTATAATAGACCACTATCTATGTATGGAATAACTATAATAGACCACTATCTATGTATGGAATAACTATAATAGACCACTATCTACGTGTGGCATAACTATAATAGACCACTATCTATGTATGGAATAACTATAATAGACCACTATCTATGTGTGGAATAACTATAATAGACCACTATCTATGTATGGAATAACTATAATAGACCACTCTCTATGTATGGAATAACTATAATAGACCACTATGTATGGAATAACTATAATAGACCACTATCTATGTATGGAATAACTATAATAGACCACTATCTATGTATGGAATAACTATAATAGACCACTATCTATGTATGGAATAACTATAATAGACCACTATCTATGTGTGGAATAACTATAATAGACCACTATCTATGTATGGAATAACTATAATAGAACACTATCTACGTGTGGAATAACTATAATAGACCACTATCTATGTATGGAATAACTATAATAGACCACTATCTATGTATGGAATAACTATAATAGACCACTATGTATGGAATAACTATAATAGACCACTATCTATGTATGGAATAACTATAATAGACCACTATCTATGTATGGAATAACTATAATAGACCACTATCTATGTATGGAATAACTATAATAGACCACTATGTATGGAATAACTATAATAGACCACTATCTATGTATGGAATAACTATAATAGACCACTATCTATGTATGGAATAACTATAATAGACCACTATCTATGTATGGAATAACTATAATAGACCACTATCTATGTATGGAATAACTATAATAGACCACTATCTATGTGTGGAATAACTATAATAGACCACTATCTATGTGTGGAATAACTATAATAGACCACTATCTATGTGTGGAATAACTATAATAGATAGTTGTCTATGTATGGAATAACTATAATAGACCACTATCTATGTGTGGAATAACTATAATAGACCACTATCTATGTATGGAATAACTATAATAGACCACTATCTATGTATGGAATAACTATAATAGACCACTATCTATGTATGGAATAACTATGATAGACCACTATCTATGTATGGAATAACTATAATAGACCACTATCTATGTGTGGAATAACTATAATAGACCACTATCTATGTGTGGAATAACTATAATAGACCACTATCTATGTGTGGAATAACTATAATAGACCACTATCTATGTGTGGAATAACTATAATAGACCATTATCTATGTGTGGAATAACTATAATAGACCACTATCTATGTATGGAATAACTATAATAGACCACTATCTATGTATGGAATAACTATAATAGATAGTTGTCTATGTATGGAATAACTATAATAGACCACTATCTATGTGTGGAATAACTATAATAGATAGTTGTCTATGTGTGGAATAACTATAATAGACCACTATCTATGTGTGGAATAACTATAATAGACCATTATCTATGTATGGAATAACTATAATAGACCACTATCTATGTATGGAATAACTATAATAGACCACTATCTACGTGTGGAATAACTATAATAGACCATTATCTATGTATGGAATAACTATAATAGACCACTATCTATGTATGGAATAACTATAATAGACCACTATCTATGTATGGAATAACTATAATAGACCACTATCTATGTATGGAATAACTATAATAGACCACTATCTATGTGTGGAATAACTATAATAGACCACTATCTATGTATGGAATAACTATAATAGACCACTATCTATGTATGGAATAACTATAATAGACCATTATCTATGTATGGAATAACTATAATAGACCACTATCTATGTATGGAATAACTATAATAGACCACTATCTATTTATGGAATAACTATAATAGACCACTATCTATGTATGGAATAACTATAATAGACCACTATCTACGTGTGGCATAACTATAATAGACCACCATCTATGTATGGAATAACTATAATAGACCACTATCTATGTGTGGAATAACTATAATAGACCACTATCTACGTGTGGCATAACTATAATAGACCACTATCTATGTATGGAATAACTATAATAGACCACTATGTATGGAATAACTATAATAGACCACTATCTATGTATGGAATAACTATAATAGACCATTATCTATTTATGGAATAACTATAATAGATAGTTGTCTATGTATGGAATAACTATAATAGACCACTATCTGTGTATGGAATAACTATAATAGACCACTATCTACGTGTGGAATAACTATAATAGACCACTATCTATGTATGGAATAACTATAATAGACCACTCTCTATGTATGGAATAACTATAATAGACCACTATGTATGGAATAACTATAATAGACCACTATCTATGTATGGAATAACTATAATAGACCACTATCTATGTATGGAATAACTATAATAGACCACTATCTATGTATGGAATAACTATAATAGACCACTATCTATGTGTGGAATAACTATAATAGACCACTATCTATGTATGGAATAACTATAATAGACCACTATCTGCGTGTGGAATAACTATAATAGACCACTATCTATGTATGGAATAACTATAATAGACCACTATCTATGTATGGAATTACTATAATAGACCACTATGTATGGAATAACTATAATAGACCACTATCTATGTATGGAATAACTATAATAGACCACTATCTATGTATGGAATAACTATAATACACCACTATCTATGTATGGAATAACTATAATAGACCACTATGTATGGAATAACTATAATAGACCACTATCTATGTATGGAATAACTATAATAGACCACTATCTATGTATGGAATAACTATAATAGACCACTATCTATGTATGGAATAACTATAATAGACCACTATCTATGTATGGAATAACTATAATAGACCACTATCTATGTATGGAATAACTATAATAGACCACTATCTATGTGTGGAATAACTATAATAGACCACTATCTATGTGTGGAATAACTATAATAGACCACTATCTATGTGTGGAATAACTATAATAGATAGTTGTCTATGTATGGAATAACTATAATAGACCACTATCTATGTGTGGAATAACTATAATAGACCACTATCTATGTATGGAATAACTATAATAGACCACTATCTATGTATGGAATTACTATAATAGACCACTATGTATGGAATAACTATAATAGACCACTATCTATGTATGGAATAACTATAATAGACCACTATCTATGTATGGAATAACTATAATAGACCACTATCTATGTATGGAATAACTATAATAGACCACTATGTATGGAATAACTATAATAGACCACTATCTATGTATGGAATAACTATAATAGACCACTATCTATGTATGGAATAACCATAATAGACCACTATCTATGTATGGAATAACTATAATAGACCACTATCTATGTATGGAATAACTATAATAGACCACTATCTATGTATGGAATAACTATAATAGACCACTATCTATGTGTGGAATAACTATAATAGACCACTATCTATGTGTGGAATAACTATAATAGACCACTATCTATGTGTGGAATAACTATAATAGATAGTTGTCTATGTATGGAATAACTATAATAGACCACTATCTATGTGTGGAATAACTATAATAGACCACTATCTATGTGTGGAATAACTATAATAGACCACTATCTATGTGTGGATTAACTATAATAGACCACTATCTATGTGTGGAATAACTATAATAGATAGTTGTCTATGTATGGAATAACTATAATAGACCACTATCTATGTGTGGAATAACTATAATAGACCACTATCTATGTGTGGAATAACTATAATAGACCATTATCTATGTGTGGAATAACTATAATAGACCATTATCTATGTGTGGAATAACTATAATAGATAGTTGTCTATGTATGGAATAACTATAATAGACCACTATCTATGTGTGGAATAACTATAATAGATAGTTGTCTATGTACGGAATAACTATAATAGACCATTATCTATGTGTGGAATAACTATAATAGACCACTATCTATGTATGGAATAACTATAATAGACCACTATCTATGTATGGAATAACTATAATAGATAGTTGTCTATGTATGGAATAACTATAATAGACCACTATCTATGTGTGGAATAACTATAAAAGACCATTATCTATGTATGGAATAACTATAATAGACCACTATCTATGTATGGAATAACTATAATAGACCACTATCTACGTGTGGAATAACTATAATAGACCATTATCTATGTATGGAATAACTATAATAGACCACTATCTATGTATGGAATAACTATAATAGACCACTATCTATGTATGGAATAACTATAATAGACCACTATCTATGTATGGAATAACTATAATAGATCACTATCTATGTGTGGAATAACTATAATAGACCACTATCTATGTATGGAATAACTATAATAGACCACTATCTATGTATGGAATAACTATAATAGACCATTATCTATGTATGGAATAACTATAATAGACCACTATCTATGTATGGAATAACTATAATAGACCACTATCTATGTATGGAATAACTATAATAGACCACTATCTATGTATGGAATAACTATAATAGACCACTATCTACGTGTGGCATAACTATAATAGACCACTATCTATGTATGGAATAACTATAATAGACCACTATCTATGTGTGGAATAACTATAATAGACCACTATCTACGTGTGGCATAACTATAATAGACCACTATCTATGTATGGAATAACTATAATAGACCACTATGTATGGAATAACTATAATAGACCACTATCTATGTATGGAATAACTATAATAGACCATTATCTATTTATGGAATAACTATAATAGATAGTTGTCTATGTATGGAATAACTATAATAGACCACTATCTATGTGTGGAATAACTATAATAGACCACTATCTATGTGTGGAATAACTATAATAGACCACTATCTATGTGTGGAATAACTATAATAGATAGTTGTCTATGTATGGAATAACTATAATAGACCACTATCTATGTGTGGAATAACTATAATAGACCACTATCTATGTGTGGAATAACTATAATAGACCACTATCTATGTGTGGATTAACTATAATAGACCACTATCTATGTGTGGAATAACTATAATAGATAGTTGTCTATGTATGGAATAACTATAATAGACCACTATCTATGTGTGGAATAACTATAATAGACCACTATCTATGTGTGGAATAACTATAATAGACCATTATCTATGTGTGGAATAACTATAATAGACCATTATCTATGTGTGGAATAACTATAATAGATAGTTGTCTATGTATGGAATAACTATAATAGACCACTATCTATGTGTGGAATAACTATAATAGATAGTTGTCTATGTACGGAATAACTATAATAGACCATTATCTATGTGTGGAATAACTATAATAGACCACTATCTATGTATGGAATAACTATAATAGACCACTATCTATGTATGGAATAACTATAATAGATAGTTGTCTATGTATGGAATAACTATAATAGACCACTATCTATGTGTGGAATAACTATAAAAGACCATTATCTATGTATGGAATAACTATAATAGACCACTATCTATGTATGGAATAACTATAATAGACCACTATCTACGTGTGGAATAACTATAATAGACCATTATCTATGTATGGAATAACTATAATAGACCACTATCTATGTATGGAATAACTATAATAGACCACTATCTATGTATGGAATAACTATAATAGACCACTATCTATGTATGGAATAACTATAATAGATCACTATCTATGTGTGGAATAACTATAATAGACCACTATCTATGTATGGAATAACTATAATAGACCACTATCTATGTATGGAATAACTATAATAGACCATTATCTATGTATGGAATAACTATAATAGACCACTATCTATGTATGGAATAACTATAATAGACCACTATCTATGTATGGAATAACTATAATAGACCACTATCTATGTATGGAATAACTATAATAGACCACTATCTACGTGTGGCATAACTATAATAGACCACTATCTATGTATGGAATAACTATAATAGACCACTATCTATGTGTGGAATAACTATAATAGACCACTATCTACGTGTGGCATAACTATAATAGACCACTATCTATGTATGGAATAACTATAATAGACCACTATGTATGGAATAACTATAATAGACCACTATCTATGTATGGAATAACTATAATAGACCATTATCTATTTATGGAATAACTATAATAGATAGTTGTCTATGTATGGAATAACTATAATAGACCACTATCTGTGTATGGAATAACTATAATAGACCACTATCTACGTGTGGAATAACTATAATAGACCACTATCTATGTATGGAATAACTATAATAGACCACTCTCTATGTATGGAATAACTATAATAGACCACTATGTATGGAATAACTATAATAGACCACTATCTATGTATGGAATAACTATAATAGACCACTATCTATGTATGGAATAACTATAATAGACCACTATCTATGTGTGGAATAACTATAATAGACCACTATCTATGTATGGAATAACTATAATAGACCACTATCTACGTGTGGAATAACTATAATAGACCACTATGTATGGAATAACTATAATAGACCACTATCTATGTATGGAATAACTATAATAGACCACTATCTATGTATGGAATAACTATAATAGACCACTATCTATGTATGGAATAACTATAATAGACCACTATGTATGGAATAACTATAATAGACCACTATCTATGTATGGAATAACTATAATAGACCACTATCTATGTATGGAATAACTATAATAGACCACTATCTATGTATGGAATAACTATAATAGACCACTATCTATGTATGGAATAACTATAATAGACCACTATCTATGTGTGGAATAACTATAATAGACCACTATCTATGTGTGGAATAACTATAATAGACCACTATCTATGTGTGGAATAACTATAATAGACCACTATCTATGTATGGAATAACTATAATAGACCACTATCTACGTGTGGAATAACTATAATAGACCACTATCTATGTATGGAATAACTATAATAGACCACTATCTATGTATGGAATAACTATAATAGACCACTATGTATGGAATAACTATAATAGACCACTATCTATGTATGGAATAACTATAATAGACCACTATCTATGTATGGAATAACTATAATAGACCACTATCTATGTATGGAATAACTATAATAGACCACTATGTATGGAATAACTATAATAGACCACTATCTATGTATGGAATAACTATAATAGACCACTATCTATGTATGGAATAACTATAATAGACCACTATCTATGTATGGAATAACTATAATAGACCACTATCTCTGTATGGAATAACTATAATAGACCACTATCTATGTGTGGAATAACTATAATAGACCACTATCTATGTGTGGAATAACTATAATAGACCACTATCTATGTGTGGAATAACTATAATAGATAGTTGTCTATGTATGGAATAACTATAATAGACCACTATCTATGTGTGGAATAACTATAATAGACCACTATCTATGTATGGAATAACTATAATAGACCACTATCTAAGTATGGAATAACTATAATAGACCACTATCTATGTATGGAATAACTATGATAGACCACTATCTATGTATGGAATAACTATAATAGACCACTATCTATGTGTGGAATAACTATAATAGACCACTATCTATGTGTGGAATAACTATAATAGACCACTATCTATGTGTGGAATAACTATAATAGACCACTATCTATGTGTGGAATAACTATAACAGACCATTATCTATGTGTGGATAAACTATAATAGACCACTATCTATGTATGAAATAACTATAATAGACCACTATCTATGTATGGAATAACTATAATAGATAGTTGTCTATGTATGGAATAACTATAATAGACCACTATCTATGTGTGGAATAACTATAATAGATAGTTG
>NW_026602251.1:0-21741 GCF_029448725.1 Salvelinus fontinalis | reverse complement strand
GGAGAGAGAGAGAGAGAGACTTTTCACTACTATAGACTTTGGTCAGAATCAAAGCTTTGTTAACCAATACGTTTTTATGTGAAGCTGCCGGTAAGTTACAGTGTAACAGACGTTGTTAGCTAGCTAACGGTAACGTTAACGGTGTCTTTTAAATTCAACATAAATTATGTGGCGATGATATCTAGTTAACTTTGTATTTAATGTAGTTTTACTATCTGTACCAGGCTATAAATGACACAAATGATATCTAGTTAACTTTGTATTTAATGTAGTTTTACTATCTGTACCAGGCTATAAATGACACAGATGATATCTAGATAACGTTGTATTGAATGTAGTTTTACTATCTGTACCAGGCTATAAATGACAAATGATATCTAGTTAACGTTGTATTTAAGTTTCCATGTGAGTCATTTAGCAGACACTCTTATCCAGAGCCACTAGGGTTAAGTGCCTAAATCTGCCTAAAAAAGGCGATTTACAGATTTTTCACCTAGTCTGCTACTTAACACCAAGCGGTTCAGGAGGGGAGACAAGTTGTTATTTTCCAGTTCCGTCCTAAGAACAGGTTTTAGTGGTCAAATAAAAAGGGAGAAATATTTTGGTGCCATTTAGGGGAAATGTAATTCTAAGGATCATTCCAGTCAGAAGAGGCTCTGTGAAGGTTCGTTTCAATTCATTTGCTATGGCCTCGCTAGTGTTCCAGCTCAGACAACGTTCTTTGGCCGTTTGGACTCGTTCAATTGTCCAGCCTACTAGGACTCAGGGGGCAGAGGCTGGGTCTAGCTCTGCTACGGGGCAGGCTACTGGAGGGGGTACCAGGAGGGAGGAGAGTAGAGCAGGACCAAGAGGTGTTCTGTACCTGTCTGTCCAGGAGGGAGGAGAGTAGAGCACGACCAAGAGGTGTTCTGTACCTGTCTGTCCAGGAGGGAGGAGAGTAGAGCAGGACCAAGAGGTGTTCTGTACCTGTCTGTCCAGGAGGGAGGAGAGTAGAGCAGGACCAAGAGGTGTTCTGTACCTGTCTGTCCAGGAGGGATTAGAGTAGAGCAGGACCAATAGGTGTTCTGTACCTGTCTGTCCAGGAGGGAGGAGAGTAGAGCAGGACCAATAGGTGTTCTGTACCTGTCTGTCCAGGAGGGAGGAGAGTAGAGCAGGACCAAGAGGTGTTCTGTACCTGTCTGTCCAGGAGGGAGGAGAGTAGAGCAGGACCAAGAGGTGTTCTGTACCTGTCTGTCCAGGAGGGAGGAGAGTAGAGCAGGACCAAGAGGTGTTCTGTACCTGTCTGTCCAGGAGGGAGGAAAGTAGAGCAGGACCAAGAGGTGTTCTGTACCTGTCTGTCCAGGAGGGAGGAAAGTAGAGCAGGACCAAGAGGTGTTCTGTACCTGTCTGTCCAGGAGGGGGGACAAGGCCTGGTGGACCTGGAGAGCAGGGTGGCAGCGTTCTGACTCAATGAGTTGCAGAGAGGCTACTGTACTCTCTCTCTCTCTCTCTCTCTCTCTCTCTCTCTCTCTCTCACTCTCACTCTCTCTCTCTCTCTCTCTCTCTCTCTCTCTCTCTCTCTCTCTCTCTCTCTCTCTCTCTCTCTCTCTCTCTCTCTCTCTCTCTCTCTCTCTCTCTCTCTCTCTCTCAATTCAAGGGGCCTTATTGGCATGGGAAACATGTGTTAACATTGCCAAAGCAAGTGAGGTAGATATTATACAAAAGTGAAATAAACAATACAAATTAACAGTAAACATTACACATACAGAAGTTTCAAAACAATAAAGACATTACAAATGTTATATTATATACATACAGTGTTGTAACAATGTACAAATGGTTAAAGCACACAAGTTAAAATAAATAAGCATCTTGTCTCTCTCTCTCTCTCTCTCTCTCTCTCTCTCTCTCTCTGTCTCTCTCTCTCTCTCTGTCTCTCTCTCTCCGTCTCTCTCTTTCTGTCTCTGTCTCTGTCTCTGTCTCTCTCTGTCTCTCTCTCTCTCTCTCTGTCTTTCTCTCTCTCTCTGTCTCTCTCTCTCTCTCTCTCTCTCTCCGTCTCTCTCTTTCTGTCTCTGTCTCTGTCTCTGTCTCTGTCTCTCTTTCTCTCTCTCTCTCTGTCTCTCTCTCTCCAGCGCTCTGCACAGGCAGCAGTGGAGGACAGTGATCAGATCTTTACTGAGCTGATCCGCTCCATTGAGAGAAGGAGCTCTGAGGTGAAGGAGCTGATCAGAGCCCAAGAGAAGGCTCAAGTGAGTCAAGCTGAAGGACTCCTGGAGCAACTGAAGCAGGAGATAGCTGAGCTGAGGAAGAGAAGCACTGAGCTGAAGCAGCTCTCACACACAGAGGATCACATCCATTTCCTCCAGGTAACTAAACTGTCTTGTTTTTTTTGTTTGTTTTTTTTTTTTTCTGGGGGGGTGGATCAGCTTAATAATGCGGAAAGAATGTTGCTTCCAATGTAATTGTCTGCATCATTTCCAATCCCCCATATTTTTGGGGGTAAATATATATATCCATTCACGTATGCATACATATACACATATATACATACACATACCTACATAGACATACATACTTTTTTTAAAGAGTATACCTTTATTATTATTCCCCGCAAACCCTACCACCGATCCCCCAATTGGAGTAAACTGATAAACATTTCTGTTTTTACCTTCAATTTATACATCTTATACACATTTTACAGACACAGTCTACTTTATAATAGTTCTCTCTTGTTTGTTCTTAGTCCTTCCTCTATTTCTGTTGTCCATCCAGTTTGATTTCCACTTGTAACTGTGCTATTTCACAATAGCTCCGCACCTATACACATTTCACAGATCCCGTATGCCCTACATTGTTTATCTTGTTATTAGTCCCACCCTTCAGCTCCACTCAACCTTTCCCATCTATCTTCCAACATCATCCATTTCGGATTTTTATTTGCCATATATCTTTCAACTGTGCTGTGATGCTTCACAAAAGATTTGAATCTTCCTATTCTCATAGCTTCCACGGATTGTAAATTAAAAATAAACATTTTTGCTAAAATAATTATTATATTATTGATTGATTGACTATGGCTTTTCAAATCCCCCAGTATTGCTATCTGTAGCGTTAGTTCTACGCAAATGTTGCAATTCTTCAACCATTCCTGGACCTGTGACCAAAAACGAGCTACATGCGGACAATACCAAAATAAATGGTCTAAAGACTCTGCCTCCTCACAGCAGAATCTACAGAGCTGGGAAGATTGTATACCCCATATATATAACATTCTATTAGTTGCAAGAATTTTGTACAAGAATTTAAATTGAAAAATTCGAAGTTTTGAATCCGGCGTTGTTTTGCGTATCAATTCATAAACCATGTGCCATGGAATGGGTACATCGAAAATCTCTTCCCAACTATTTTGCAATTTATATGGCACAGCTGTAAGTTTTTTGGTGCTTAAATGAAATTGGTATATGTTTTTATTTATCACACTTTTCTTTAACCATTTATGTTCTTTAATATAAGGCCGACATACAAGTTCCTTACTTTTATCCCCTTCTACCTGCCTCTTCCATGTTTGTGGTAATGCTGCAATTAATTGGTTGTAATTTTGGGTAGAGCAGACATTTCCATATGTCTGTGTTAGCTGCATGTGTGACATTACTCCACCAGTCCTATTTATGATATCATTCACAAATATTATACCTTTTTTAAACATTTCTTCGATAAATACAGTTTTTTTATCAATTACTGTATTTGAATTTAACCACAAGATTTTTTGTACTATTTGTTCCGTCCTTTCAGGTGGATTAAACTGAAATTGCAACCAACTTTCTAAGGCTTGTTTAAAAAATAAAGATATTTTGGAGATTATTTCCTTTTCAAGCAACCGAAAGTGAGCAGGTGTAATCTGAATAAAGGGAAAAAGGCCCTTCTTGAACATAGGATGAGACATTCGTACCAATCTACTAGAGAACCAGTTTGGATTTAAGTATAACTTTTGTATGACTGATGCCTTTAGTGAGAGGTCTAATGCTTTAATATTTAATAATTTCTGCCCTCCGAATTCATATTCGTTATATAAATAGGCCCTTTTAATTTTATCTGGCTTGCCGTTCCAAATAAAATAGAATATTTTTTGTTCATATAATTTAAAAAGCAGGTCACTAGGTGTAGGCAAAACCATAAGCAAATAGGTAAACTGTGATATGATTAAAGAGTTAATCAGGGTGATTTTCCCACAAATAGACAGGTATTTTCCTTTCCATGGTAGCAAGATCTTATCTATTTTTGCTAACTTTCTATAAAAATTTATTGGAGTGAGATCATTTCTTTCTTTTGGGATTTGTATACCAAGTATGTCCACATCTCCGTCAGACCATTTAATTGGTAAACTACATGGCAATGTAAAATGTGTATTTTTTAGTGATCCAATACGTAATATGGTACATTTATCATAATTTGGTTTTAATCCAGAGAGGATAGCAAATGTATCTAGATCCTCTAAGAGGCCGTGGAGAGATTCTAGTTGTGGTTTTAAAAGAAAACATGAATCATCAGCGTACAATGACACCTTAGTTTTTAGGCCCTGGATTTCTAATCCCTTAATATTAATGTTTGATCTAATTTTAACAGCTAACATTTCGATGGCAATAATAAATAGATATGCCGATAGTGGACAACCTTGTTTTACTCCTCTAGATAGTTTAAAACTTTCTGAGATGTAGCCATTATTTACTATTTTACACCTAGGGTTACTATACATAATTTTTACCCATTTTATAAGAGATTCCCCAAAATTGAAATATTCTAGGCATTTATATATAAACTCCAGTCGTACTTTATCAAAAGCCTTTTCAAAATCAGCTATGAAAACCAGGCCTGGTGTCCCCGATATTTCATAGTGTTCTATTGTTTCCAGTACTTGCCTTATATTATCTCCAATGTATCGTCCATGTAAAAAACCTGTCTGATTAGGATGAATAATATCTGACAAAACTTTTTTTATTCTATGCGCCAAGCATTTTGCTAGGATTTTTGCATCACAACACTGAAGTGTAAGAGGTCTCCAATTTTTTAAATGGACTGGATCTTTATATATACCACTTGGGTCCTGTTTCAGTAATAATGATATCACACCTTCTTGTTGCGTGTCTGATAATCTATCATTTATATAGGAGTGGTTAAAACAAGCTAATAATGGTCCTTTGAGTATATCAAAAAAATGTTTGTATACTTCCACTGGTATGCCATCCAGTCCTGGAGTTTTCCCATCCTTAAAGGCCCCAATTGCATCAAGTAGTTCCTCCTCTGTAATTAGGCCTTCACATGAGTCTTTCTGTACAGATGTTAATTTTACATTATTATTAGGGAAAAAATCCATACAATTAGTTTCAGTTAGTGGAGATGGAGGAGCCTGAAACGAAAACATATTCTTAAAGTACTTTACTTCCTCTTTCAAAATATAATTTGGTGAATCATGCGTGACTCCATCATTTGTAACAAGTTTTAATACGTTTTTTTGGGTAGCATTTCTATATTGAAGATTGAAAAAGAATTTGGTGCATTTTTCCCCATATTCCATCCAGTTCGCTTTATTTTTATAATATATTACACTGGATCTTTCTTGAATAAGTTCCTCCATTTCTTTTTGTTTTTCCTCTAACTTATTCTGTGCCTCTATGGTACCGTTTTTATTGTTATCTAACTGTACTCTTAGTCCTTCAATTTCCTTTGTTAATATGGACTCTTTTGATCGAAATTGCTTTTGTTTTATAGATGAGTACTGAATTGCATGGCCTCTAAAGGCACACTTAAAAGTGTCCCATACAATATGGGGATCTGCTGTACCTATGTTATGTCTAAAAAAGTCAGTTATAAATTCTTCTGTCCTAGTTCTAAACAATTTATCATCTAGTAGGCTTTGATTAAATTTCCAATATCCTCGCCCACGTGGAAATTCTGTAAGAGTAATATATATGCCAATTATGTGATGGTCCGACCGCATTCTGTCCCCTATCAAACACTTTTTAACTTTTGGTGCCAGAGAGAATGATATAAGAAAGTAGTCAAGGCGACTAGCTTGAGTAAGCCTCCGCCATGTATATCTCACTAGGTCAGGGTATTTAAGTCTCCATATATCCACTAATTCCAATATATCCATGACATTCCTGATTTCCTTAAGTGCCTGAGGGTGATAGTTTGTAGTGTGATTTCCTTTCCGGTCCATAGAGGTATTTAAGACCGTATTAAAATCTCCCACTATAATAATAGAGTCTAGTGTTGCTTGTAGAGTTGATACATTCTTATATACAGTAATCCCTCGTTTATCGCGGGGGTTATGTTCCGAAAATGACCCGCGATAAGTGAAATCCGCGAAATAGAATATTTTTTTTTTTTTTACAATTAGCAACTATTACATGTATACAAATACAGTGACTCACGTGTAGGCCGTTTCACTGCTCAGGCCGTTTCGTCGACATTATGGGTTTAGGAGATGTTCGAAATTACAAGATAATTTGGCCAACTTAATGTAAATTTGCCAAGCTGTTTTATGTACGTACACATAACTGCACGAGACGACAAAATGATAGCACAATTCGTAGCATGTTTTGATACAAGAAGCGGGAGTGAGTTTTTAGCGAATCAGAATGCAGAGCACAATGCACCAAAAAAAAAAAAAAATGCATTATGAAAATCCGCGAAATAGCGAATCCGCGATAAGTGAACCGCGAAGTGGCGAGGGATCACTGTATATTGTCAAAGAAGCTTGGATCATCATTATTCGGACCGTATAGGTTAATAAGCCATATATGTTTATTGTCCAATAACATATTTAAAATAATCCATCTACCTTGAGGATCTGTTTGGACAAGTTGCACATTTGGATCAAAGTTATTATTAATTAAAACCATCACCCCTTTTGAATTTCTTTGCCCATGGGAGAAATATATTTCGCCCCCCCAGTTCTTTTTCCACAAAACTTCATCTAAAACTGTTGAATGGGTTTCCTGTAAACAGTAGATATTATAATCCTTCTCTTTTAGCCAGGTAAATACTGATCGTCTTTTCTTATTATCTGCTAAGCCATTACAATTGTAACTGGCTATACTTATTTCACCACTTACCATAATGAGACACACCTTTCAATTATTTTTATCAAAATATATGTTTGTAAACGTCCTATTAAAAAGTAACATAATGATTGAGTGTCTATATAGTTGTACCATGACATTTGCATCTCCACTAAGCAAACCTCCAATTGGTCCCTACTATTCCACCCGCCAAAAGCCCCCATCTCGAGTTGGGTTGTCATCCCAATGCCCGGCAGACCACCCCCGACCCCCCGCATCGCACAGCCCCGGACCGACTGGGATCCATCCTTCGAAAAGTGCACACAGCACCATCCACCGAACCGAAGCAGATCCATTGCCAAATGCATTTCCATCGCCCTCACCTCGATTTTTATTACATATTGCTGTGAATCATCCTCTATAGTCCCTAACATCTTTTACTTCTTCCTTCGCAACAGTTGTGGGATACACACATACACCCACACACATTCAGCCCTTACCCCCACACAACCATAAGCTCACCCTCTCAACAATTGCACCATCCCAGAGCCCAACTCAAGATGGGTCATGATTTACAAATGTACTTGCAGTTGCAGCTGCATGAGAAGGCCTGCAAGACCGCGCAAAAAATGAGCATAAATGTAGAGATTTATTTACCATTGTCACATCCTAGATGATGGAGGTCAAATGTACACCTTCTTCCTGAAACACCCACAATACGGTCATCCATTTTGACCATGTTCCCAAGCATCTCCATGCAGTCCGATTGGTTTCGTGCCACCAGGGCCACAATAATATACCCCCTCTCTGAATGTCCGAGTGTGACCCCCTCCCCATGGGTTACTGCAGCTAGTGTTGCCAGCACTGCCACTGCCTGGGTGGGGGCACCCCACCGGAATCGGTATAGGTACAAGGTCATCAAGGTTCTCATTAGCAGCTTTGAGAATTTCCTTGTTTATTATGCTCTCCCTTTAGGGGGCTTTGGCTTTGCAGGACCAACCCTGCCAAGCAGGCTCAGAATCTTGAGGGGGCAGTGCTGCTCTTGGTCCCTGACCTCATTTTGGCTGCATACAGGCCGCATACAGCATGCACATAAAACAGTTAGGGACTTCTCCTTAGTATCTGGGCCATTCATGTGGGTGTCTAGGGTATAGGGCCATGGACCGTACCATTAAAATAGGATAATAAATAATTAGATATAATTTATTTTAAAAATGTAGTTCCCCATGATAGGACAATAAATAAATAAGACGTGTAATTCATTATAAAAGTATATCCATCATCTGAACAACATTGAAAGCCCTCTCATACCCGGCCCACAGCAATACACTGGCTCTGGGATATGCAACTATTTCATTACTCACTCACTCAACTTTCCAAACATAACAAATAAAAATAAACACACACCACACCATCCACACATACTGTGCCTTCTGTTTACTTAGTTTTTATCTTCACTATATAGAAATAGTGCTTGTGTTCAATTAATTATATGTGAAGATTTATAGAAAAGCTATATTTTGTATTGTATTGTTACAATCAGTAACCGGGCTTGAATTGTGTTTATTTTCCTCATCTATGAGAACTTTGTAATTTTTTTAAATAACCATGGAGTAATCTTTGTGTCTCTGAACAACTGGTTATCAATATATAGTTTATCAACGACGAGAGCTACTCGTTTCGCTTTTAATCTATTATCTTTGAAAATTGGATACAGAACTTTGCGCCGTTCTGCAATTTCTTTCGGAAACTGATCATTCATGCCAATTTTGGTCCCAGCAAGTCTTTTACCTAGGCTTTTAACCATTATTTTATCTTTAAATGAAGCAAATTTGGCAACGATTGGGCGTTCGTACCTCTGCCCTCTCTGTCCGAGGCGGTGTACACGTTCAAGTTGGATCTTATCGATAACTTCGCGCGGTATCTGAAGCGCTGCAAAAAGGAACTCTCTAACTACAGATTCAGGAACCTCTCCTTCTTTCTCTTGGATACCTGTAAGTACCAAATTCTCTCTCATGGATCTAGTTTGTATGTCCAGTAAGCATTCCTTCAGAACGTTGTTCTCCTTTTTAAATTCATTCATTTCGGTTTCAATCTTATTGACCGTCACTTTTAGCGCGTGTGTTTCCTTCTCCAAAGTCGCAGCTTTTTCATCACTCATCTCTAGGCTTGCCTTCAACTCTTTTATATCTTTACTAACTAATTCAAGTATACCCAGTTTGTCATTTATTGATTTTAACAGATCGGTTTCGACCTTTACCATTGCCGGTGTTGAGAATATTAGATCATCCGTGTCGGTTGAGGAGTCACGTTTTCGTTTTTGATTCCGTTCCCCTGTCTTATTCTCCGTCATGTTTGGGTGTTGCTTGTTTTCGTAATATTTGTCGATAAATGTCTCTAGTTTTAGGATTTGTTTTGTGTTATTATCCAGATTGAAGGTTATCACCCACCAGATTATTTAGTGCTAATATTTTAGTCTAATTTAGCAGATATTTCGAATATTATGTTTTATCTTGAGGTGCTCTACATAACTTCGTTCAGTCCGCCATTACCTTTACGTTACCTTTACGTCCGCCGTCTACGTCCTGCCCTATCTCTCTCTGTCCGTCTCTCTCTCTCTCTGTGTCTCTCTCTCTCTCTCTCTCTCTCTCTCCCCCGTCTCTCTCTCTCTCTCTGTCTCTCTGTCTCTCCCCGTCTCTGTCTCTCTGTCTCTCTCTGTCTCTCTGTCTCTCCCCGTCTCTGTCTCTCTGTCTCTCTGTCTCTCCCCGTCTCTGTCTCTCCCCGTCTCTCTCTCTCTCTGTCTCTCTGTCCCTCTCTCTATCTGTCTCTCACTGCCTCTCTGTCTCTCCCCGTCTCTCCTCGTCTCTCCCCGTCTCTCTCTCTCTCTCTCTCTCTCTCTCTCTCTCTCTCTCTCTCTCTCTCTCTCTCTCTCTCTCTCTCTCTCTCTCTCTCTCTCTCTCTCTCTCTCTCTCTCTGTCTCTCTGTCTCTCTGTCTCTCTGTCTCTCTCTCTCTCTGTCAATTTTCGATTCAATTCAATTTGCTTTATTGGCATGACGTAACAGTGTACATATTGCCAAAGCTTATTTACAATATAAAAATAGAATCAAAATTGTCAACGGGACAACAGTAACAACAATAACCAAGTGTCAAAATAACCATACATTGAACAATAACAATAAACATACAGTAGAGGGCATGTGCAGGTTGATTGGTCTGTCAGACACTGTCCCTCAACTTATGGCAGGCAGCAATGTAGTGCGCTGCCAACCCACAGCTCTCTGCGTCCTCCCCCAACAGGACGGGTAGCCTACTCTCATCAGAGAGGTCTTTGAAACCTTGAATAAGAGTTTCAAATTTGGGGAAATGACACTCTCTAATTGTTTTGTATTTTTGACATTTTGTCAGGAAATGCAGCTCTGTCTCGGGTTCTGCTGTTGTGCAGTGGTTGCACAGCCTTTCCTTTACAGGGAGCCAGGTTTTCCTGTGTCTACCCTTCTCAATGGCAAGGCTGTGCTCACTGAGCCTGTACTTTGTCAAGGTTTTTCTAAGGTTTTGATCAGTAACCATGGTCAAATATTTAGCCACGGTGTACTGTCGATTTAGGGCCAGATAGCACTGCATTTTGCTTTGTGTTTGTGCTTGTGTTTCCCAATAAGCAATATAGTTTTGTTTTGACTGTGTTGTAATTTGGTTTATCCTGATTGATTGGATGTTCTGGTCCTGAGGCTTCAGTGTGTTAGTAGAACAGGTTTGTGAACTCAGCCCCAGGACCAGCTGGATGAGGGGACTCTTTTCTTTGCTCAGCTCTTGGCATTGCAGGGCTTGGTAATGATATGAGAGGGGGTCACTGTATTTTAGATGTTTCCAAAACTTAATTGCTATTTTTTGAGTTTTTATTATTAGTGGATATTTGCCTAATTCTGCCCTGCATGCATTGTTTGTAGTTTTCCTCTGGACATGTAGGATAATCTTACAGAACTCTGCATGCAGGGTTTCAATGGGATGTTTGTCCCATTTGGTGAAATCTTGTTTTGCAAGTGGACCCCACACCTCGCTGCCATAAAGTGCAATTGGTTCAATGATATATTCAATTAGTTTTAGCCAAATTGTAATAGGTATTTCAATTTGAATTTGCTTTTTAATGGCGTAGAATGCCCTGTGTGCTTTCTCTCTCAGTTCATTCACTGCCTCATTAAGGTGTCCAGTTGAGCTTATTTTTAAACCTCAGTAATTGTAGTGTGTGCAGTACTCTATATATTTAAACCTCAGTAATTGTAGTGTGTGCAGTACTCTATATATTTAAACCTAAGTTATTGTAGTGTGTACAGTACTCTATATATTTTGTACCAATTGAGAACTTTGGTCTAATTCCCAGAGATCTGGATCTTCTCTGGAAAATCATTATTTTAGTCTTTTTGGGGTTTACTGCCAGGGCCCAGGTCTGGCAGTACTGCTCTAGCAGGTCCAGGCTCTGCTGTAGGCCATGTGCTGTGGGTGACAGCAGGCATAGGTCATCTGCGAAGAGTAGGCATTTAACCTCTGAATTGTGGAGACTAACACCAGGGGCTGAGGATTTTTCCAGAATAGTGGCCAATTCGTTGATGTAAATATTGAAGAGTGCAGGGCTCAGATTACAACCCTGACGAAGGCCCCGCCCCTGGTTAAAGAATTCTGTTCTTTTCTTGCCAATTTTAATGCTGCACGTATTGCCAGTATACATTGATTTAATTATGTCATATGTTTTACCCCCTACACCACTTTCAATAACTTTGTAGAACAGTCCTGTATGCCAAATAGAATCAAATGCTTTTTGGAAGTCGATAAAGCAAGCGTATATTTTGGTATTATTTTGGTGGACATGTTTATCTATCAGGGTGTGTAGGGTGTAAATATGTTCAGTTGTGCGATGTTTTGGTATGAATCCAATTTGGCTTTTACTCAGGACATTGTTCTTATTAAGGAAGTTTAGAACTCTTACATTTATAATACTACAGAAAACCTTCCCCAGGTTACTATGTGTGTCTCTCTCCAGAGTTACAAGTCTCTCTCCAGTATCAGTGTATCTTCAGACTTACCCAGCATCGTTGTCCGTCCTCTTCAGTACTTTGGAGATGTGAGTAAGTCTGTGTCTGAACTGAGAGAGAAACTAGAAGACTTCCTTAAAGGAGAATGGACCAAGATCTCCACTACAGGTGTGTTGAAAACAATAAGAACATCAACTTTAGACCATTGAAAGTTCCCTACTAGTCATATACATGTGGAATATGGTCTGATGATAACATTCCCTCTCTCTGTCAATGTGTTTGTGTGTCTGTAGTGAATATAGTGGATGTTGTACTGCCTCCAGAGCCCAAGACCAGAGAACAGTTGTTACAATGTGAGTCTCTTTATTGTGAAGTAACTAACAGTCTCTTTTTACTGACACTCCTAACAATCCCTCTAGAAATATATAGCAATAGTAGATCTAATCAAAGACTGGGTATCTATCTGATTCCTCATATTTCTCTGATTTGATCTCTGCTGTACTCTAATCAAAGACAGGGTAGATACAGTATCTGACTTAACTTATTGTTCTGACTCCCCTCATTGGTCTCTGCTCTGCTCTTCTCCCAGATTCCTGTCAGCTCACACTGGACCCAAACACAGCACACACACTCCTCTCTCTGTCTGAAGGGAACAGAAAGGTGAAACGTACAGGCCAAGTCCAACCATATCCTGACCATCCAGACAGATTCACCAACAACTACTGTCAGGTTCTGTGTAGAGAGGGTCTGTCTGGACGCTGTTACTGGGAGGTGGAGTGGACTGGGGAGTGGGTTAAAACAGCAGTCTCATATAAAGACATCAGCAGAACAGGGACAGATAGTGGATTTGGACACAATAACAAGTCCTGGAGTTTAAAGTACTATAGTGGTGGTTATTGTTTCAGACACAATCATGTTGAGACTAAAGTATCAGGCCCTCAGTCCTCCAGAGTAGGAGTGTACCTGGATCACAAGGCAGGTACTCTGTCCTTCTACAGTGTCTCTGACACAATGACCCTCCTCCACAGAGTCCAGACCACATTCACTCAGCCCCTCTATCCTGGGTTTCATCTCAATGGTACTGCTAAGCTGATTAAACTGTAGTAGGGTCCACATAGAGACTAGTCATGCTGGTGTAGTCTATAGCTGAGCTGGTTAAACTGTAGTAGGGTCCACATAGAGACTAGTCATGCTGGTGTAGTCTATAGCTGAGCTGGTTAAACTGTAGTAGGGTCCACATAGAGACTAGTCATGCTGGTGTAGTCTATAGCTGAGCTGGTTAAACTGTAGTAGGGTCCACATAGATACTAGTCATGCTGGTGTAGTCTATAGCTGAGCTGGTTAAACTGTAGTAGGGTCCACATAGATACTAGTCATGCTGGTGAAGTCTATAGCTGAGCTGGTTAAACTGTAGTAGGGTCCACATAGATACTAGTCATGCTGGTGTAGTCTATAGCTGAGCTAGTTCCACTGTAGTAGTGTCCACATAGATACTAGTCATGCTGGTGTAGTCTATAGCTGAGCTGGTTAAACTGTAGTAGGGTCCACATAGATACTAGTCATGCTGGTGGTGATGGTCCCCAGATGTGATGATTCATTCTGCTCTTTTTTATCTACAATGATTTAACTGATTTGATCTTCAGAAGATGTTATGAATTAAAATTCAAGGTTTTCATATTTTTGTAAATGCAATGTTTTAATCTTATACATTTCCATGAATCATGATGTCTGGTGTTGATGTATATTGGTTGTCATTCAAAACCATTGATATGTTTTCTCAGTTGGTTCTCTGTCTCTATGTAATCCTCCTCAGTATCATTGATCAGCTTGTTGGTCCTAATTGATGTGTTCTCTGTCACCTGGAGCTGCATGGAAAATGGTCCAGGAACTAAAGGACAATTCAGGACTAGTCAGCCCACTACAAGCTGGAATCACTTACTTTCTACTAAACTATATGGACTGGTTTCCCAGACACATATTAATCCTAGTCCTGGACTAAAAAGTATGTTCAATGTAGATGTCCAGGAAACCGGCCCTAAATGTGTCATCTTTCATCCGCCCATACTGCTCAGTCCAGCAACATTAAACCTGTCCAGCAGGTGGTGCTATTGACCAAACAATAAAACCAGCAGATATCTTGACTTGCCACTCAGTATATCAGTAATGTTCAGAATAGTACTTTAATATCATTGGAGATTGATGGTCTTTTTAATCCACTATCCAGAGTCAGGAACAGATGAAGTTAGGTCTGCTACTGTTCAGTGATTAAATATGATTTATGGTGATGGGAAATAATAAAAAACACTAAACTTCATCTAGTAATAGTTTTCCTTTGTTATTTATTCCAAGGTGTGTCTTTAACTTGTAAATGTATTGTGTGGAGGTGAGCTAGTGGTGTGGCTGATAGAATAGAATGAAACGGGGGGAGGGGAGGAAGAGGGGAGGAGTGAAGGGCTGTTCAAGAAACCAGATGAGGAAGAGGAAGATGTTCAGGGGAATTACTGTCTCTGTTCCAAATGGTTCCCTATTCCCTACGGTGCTTCTGACCAAGTCTAAAGTAGTGTTCTACGTAGGGAAGAGGGTGTAGATTTATTACAATATCATGCTTTAGTGTTTGGTGAAGTGAAGTACCTGAATTGATAGTCCATACTGGACTTTACTATGGTTCTACATACAGTACCTGTATTGATAGTCCATACTGGGCTTTACTATGGTTCTACATACAGTACCTGTATTGATAGTCCATACTGGTCTTTACTATGGTTCTACATACAGTACCTGTATTGATAGTCCATACTGGTCTTTACTATGGTTCTACATACAGTATCTGTATTGATATTCCACACTGGTCTTTACTATGGTTCTACATACAGTACCTGTATTGATAGTCCATACTGGTCTTTACTATGGTTCTACATACAGTACCTGTATTGATAGTCCATACTGGTCTTTACTATGGTTCTACATACAGTATCTGTATTGATAGTCCATACTGGTCTTTACTATGGTTCTACATACAGTACCTGTATTGATAGTCCATACTGGTCTTTACTATGGTTCTACATACAGTACCTGTATTGATAGTCCATACTGGGCTTTACTATGGTTCTACATACAGTACCTGTATTGATAGTCCATACTGGTCTTTACTATGGTTCTACATACAGTATCTGTATTGATAGTCCATACTGGTCTTTACTATGGTTCTACATACAGTATCTGTATTGATAGTCCATACTGGTCTTTACTATGGTTCTACATACAGTACCTGTATTGATAGTCCATACTGGGCTTTACTATGGTTCTACATACAGTACCTGTATTGATAGTCCATACTGGTCTTTACTATGGTTCTACATACAGTATCTGTATTGATAGTCCACACTGGTCTTTACTATGGTTCTACATACAGTACCTGTATTGATAGTCCATACTGGTCTTTACTATGGTTCTACATACAGTATCTGTATTGATAGTCCATACTGGTCTTTACTATGGTTCTACATACAGTACCTGTATTGATGAGGGCCTCATCATCCGGCTGAAAGGACTGCAGTGTGCTCCAGTCTCCAGCAGGGGGCAGTAAAACCCTATGGACCTGAAAGGGACTGCAGTGTGCTCCAGTCTCCAGCAGGGGGCAGTAAAACCCTATGGACCTAAAGAGAAAGTGAGGAGTAAAAATCAAAGGTGAATTTACATTGATGTTTCCACGGAGACCTGAATCATATCCACGAGGCACCAAACTGAAGAAAATGAACTGAAACAGGGAGGGACTAACTGAACTAAAATAATTGTGTTGCTAAATGTTTTGCTACAGTGTTCTCTAACGAATACGACCCTGGATTCAAATACTATTTGAAATCTTACAAATACTTTGAGCATTTCCTTTAGTTCTCCAGGTGGACGGGGTTTGTTTGTACTTTTATGACTTTTCTATTGGTTCCATTACAACAAACTCAATCAAACAATGCTTATTAAATATTCAACATTATTTTAACGCAGGTCTGTTTCCACGTGGAATAAGCCTGTAACGTCTTGTATGATCTCATCAGGTAAAGGTGTGTCAAATGGAAGGGCAAGCCTCACCACTGGTACACCTCTGCATCACGTCAGCTATGTTGATCAGTACTGTCCCAGGGATGCTGGGAGCAGAGATGAACTCCCCTGACCTGGTACCACCTATGGAGTTGTCATTTTAATATCAGTTTAACCCCATTACTGCTATAACACATAAACCATCTTAATAGAATGAAATGGATCCAGGTTCCATTTATTCTACAATAGATTTACTGCCTGTGGAACACTTCTCCAAAGTGGTCTGAAATCAAGATGACTGCAGGTCTGAATCCCAAACTAATGTGGGGAAATGGCTCCATCTAATAAGATGGTATTTAGAGGTATGGATGTTTTTGTTGTTGACGACTTTGCTGTTGGGGTGAACACATTCCATTAACATACATAGTCCAGGAAAAATGTACTTAACAAGTCACATAAGTTACATGGACTCACTCTGTGAGCATTAATATAACTAGAGACAACGTTATTACTGCCAGGAGACATAACCAGGAAAACTCCTGGCCCTAATAGAAGCTGCAGAGGATTCAGTGGTGTCTTGTTTACCTGCAGGCCACCCTCTTGGTTCAGGAAGACCAGAGGATTCAGTGGTGTCTTGTTTACCTGCAGGCCACCCTCTTGGTTCTAGAAGACCAGAGGATTCAGTGGTGTCTTGTTTACCTGCAGGCCACCCTCTTGGTTCTAGAAGACCAGACGATTCAGTGGTGTCTTGTTTACCTGCAGGCCACCCTCTTGGTTCTAGAAGACCAGAGGATTCAGTGGTGTCTTGTTTACCTGCAGGCCACCCTCTTGGTTCTAGAAGACCAGACGATTCAGTGGTGTCTTGTTTACCTGCAGGCCACCCTCTTGGTTCTAGAAGACCAGAGGATTCAGTGGTGTCTTGTTTACCTGCAGGCCACCCTCTTGGTTCTAGAAGACCAGAGGATTCAGTGGTGTCTTGTTTACCTGCAGGACACCCTCTTGGTTCTAGAAGACCAGAGGATTCAGTGGTGTCTTGTTTACCTGCAGGCCACCATCTTGGTTCTAGAATACCAAAGGATTCAGTGGTGTCTTGTTTACCTGCAGGTCACCCTCTTGGTTCTAGAAGACCAGAGGATTTAGTGTTGTCTTGTTTACCTGGTACCCTTCCGCGGATTGGTGCCTTGACACAATCCTGTCTCGGAGCTCTACGGACAATTCCTTCGACCTCATGGCTTGGTGATGAAACAAAGATTGAACTCTTTGACCTGAATGCCAAGAGTCACGTTTGGAGGAAACCTGGCACCATCCCTACGGTGAAGCATGGTGGTGGCAGCATCACGTCTGGAGGAAACCTGGCACCATCCCTACGGTGAAGCATGGTGGTGGCAGCATCACGTCTGGAGGAAACATGGCACCATCCCTACGGTGAAGCATGGTGGTGCAGCATCACGTCTGGAGGAAACCTGGCACCATCCCTACGGTGAAGCATGGTGGTGGCACCATCCCTACGGTGAAGCATGGTGGTGGCACCATCCCTACGGTGAAGCATGGTGGTGCAGCATCAAGCTGTGGGGACGTTTTTTAGTGGCAGGGACTGGGAGACTAGTTGGGATCGAGGGAAAGATGAATGGAGCAAAGTACAGAGACATCCTTGATGAAAACCTGCTCCAGAGCGCTCAGGAGCTCAGACTGGGGTGAAGGTTCACCTTCCAACAGGACAATGCCCTAAGCACATAGCCAAGACAATGCAGGAGTGGCTTCGGGACAAGTCTCTGAATGTCCTTGAGAGGCCCAGCCAGAGCCCGGACTTGAACCCTATCTAACGATCCACTGAATCCTCAGAATTGACTCATGTAGGGGATGGATGATCTTTGACTTGGTTCATTAATTGAGTCATGTAGGGGACTGATGATATTTGACTTAGTTCAGTAATTGAGTCATGTAGGGGACTGATGATCTTTGACTTGGTTCAGTAATTGAGTCATGTAGGGGACTGATGATCTTTGACTTGGTTCAGTAACTGAGTCATGTAGGGGACTGATGATCTTTGACTTGGTTCAGTAATTGAGTCATGTAGGGGACTGATGATCTTTGACTTGGTTCAGTAATTGAGTCATGTAGGGGACTGATGATCTTTGACTTGGTTCAGTAACTGACTCATGTAGGGGATTGATGATCTTTGACTTGGTTCAGTAATTGACTCATGTAGGGGATGGATGATCTTTGACTTGGTTCAGTAATTGAGTCATGTAGGGGACTGATGATCTTTGACTTGGTTCAGTAATTGAGTCATGTAGGGGACTGATGATCTTTGACTTGGTTCAGTAATTGACTCATGTAGGGGACTGATGATCTTTGACTTGGTTCAGTAACTGACTCATGTAGGGGACTGATGATCTTTGACTTGGTTCAGTAATTGAGTCATGTAGGGGACTGATGATCTTTGACTTGGTTCAGTAATTGAGTCATGTAGGGGACTGATGATCTTTGACTTGGTTCAGTAATTGAGTCATGTAGGGGATTGATGATCTTTGACTTGGTTCAGTAATTGAGTCATGTAGGGGACTGATGATCTTTGACTTGGTTCAGTAATTGAGTCATGTAGGGGATTGATGATCTTTGACTTGGTTCAGTAATTGAGTCATGTAGGGGACTGATGATATTTGACTTGGTTCAGTAACTGAGTCATGTAGGGGACTGATGATCTTTGACTTGGTTCAGTAACTGAGTCATGTAGGGGACTGATGATCTTTGACTTGGTTCAGTAATTGAGTCATGTAGGGGACTGATGATCTTTGACTTGGTTCAGTAATTGAGTCATGTAGGGGATGGATGATCTTTGACTTGGTTCAGTAATTGAGTCATGTAGGGGACTGATGATCTTTGACTTGGTTCAGTAACTGACTCATGTAGGGGATTGATGATCTTTGACTTGGTTCAGTAATTGAGTCATGTAGGGTATTGATGATCTTTGACTTGGTTCAGTAATTGAGTCATGTAGGGGACTGATGATCTTTGACTTGGTTCAGTAATTGACTCATGTAGGGGACTGATGATCTTTGACTTGGTTCAGTAACTGACTCATGTAGGGGACTGATGATCTTTGACTTGGTTCAGTAATTGAGTCATGTAGGGGACTGATGATCTTTGACTTGGTTCAGTAATTGAGTCATGTAGGGGACTGATGATCTTTGACTTGGTTCAGTAATTGAGTCATGTAGGGGATTGATGATCTTTGACTTGGTTCAGTAATTGAGTCATGTAGGGGACTGATGATCTTTGACTTGGTTCAGTAATTGAGTCATGTAGGGGATTGATGATCTTTGACTTGGTTCAGTAATTGAGTCATGTAGGGGACTGATGATCTTTGACTTGGTTCAGTAACTGAGTCATGTAGGGGACTGATGATCTTTGACTTGGTTCAGTAACTGAGTCATGTAGGGGACTGATGATCTTTGACTTGGTTCAGTAATTGAGTCATGTAGGGGACTGATGATCTTTGACTTGGTTCAGTAATTGAGTCATGTAGGGGACTGATGATCTTTGACTTGGTTCAGTAATTGAGTCATGTAGGGGATTGATGATCTTTGACTTGGTTCAGTAATTGAGTCATGTAGGGGACTGATGATCTTTGACATCGTTCAGTTCTTTCTCTGACGGGTCTGAGTTTGTGTGAGTGGCGTGTTTTTCTTTCAGAGGTTGTGATGATTGGTTGTGGTAGAAAGTTCCTGTTGTCTGACTGGAGGAAATGATGGTCAAACTGGAGGCAGACTGTTGGGTTCTTCTCTCAGTGGTCAGAGGTTGAGGGTTCCGTGTGCTGATGTGTAGTTGCTGTATCATGGTTTCTGGTTAAAATGTCCTGTTGCTGGGTAAAGTTCATGATGACGTTGAACACTTCTTTATCAAGGGTGCCAATAATTCTGGACCTAACTGTACACTGTAGTGGTGGGGCAGCATGCATCACATGTCTCCATGACCCTCAATGTTGCAGAGGTCCTATGTTCCTCTATGAGGTTGTTGAGGTCCTATGCTCCTCTAGGAGGCTGTTGAGGCCCTATGCTCCTCTAGGAGGTTGTTGAGGCCCTATGCTCCTCTAGGAGGCTGTTGAGGCCCTATGCTCCTCTAGGAGGTTGTTGAGGTCCTATGCTCCTCTAGGAGGTTGTTGAGGCCCTATGCTCCTCTAGGAGGTTGTTGAGGCCCTATGCTCCTCTAGGAGGTGGTTGAGGCCCTATGCTCCTCTAGGAGGTGGTTGAGGCCCTTTGCTCCTCTAGGAGGTGGTTGAGGCCCTATGCTCCTCTAGGAGGTTGTTGAGGCCCTATGCTCCTCTAGGAGGTTGTTGAGGCCCTATGCTCCTCTAGGAACTAAAAGAGAAGTAAGTCATATGTCACCACCAACCAATATGACTTCCTAAATCTCCAGTTTATTGAAATTACAGCCTGAATACTCAGTGTCTTTTTCCCCTTAATACAGGGGGTGCTGTTTCAACTTGGACATTTATCGTTCCCAAATTAAACTGCCTCGTACTCAATTCTTGCTCGTACAATATGCATATTATTATTACTATTGGATAGAAAACAATCTTTAGTTTCTAAAACCGTTTGAATTATGTCTGTGGGTGAACCAGAACTCTTTCTGCAGCGAAATTCATGACAGGAACTGCGAAGGTCTGAAATCGAGGCTCTGTTCTCAGATCAGTTTAAAGCTCTGTATGTATCCTATGGGTCGACATGAACTGCACCCGCCTTCCCCTGGATGTCAGTAACCAATGAGAAGTGGAATGGAGTGTCTACGTAGTTCTCAGAGCTTATAAAGCTCAAAGGAACGAAGGGACCTCTCTTTTCGTCGTTCGTCATTGCGCAAAGCAAGATCTCAGGATGGCATTTTGAAACGCTCAGTTATCGGCCTTAGCTATATCCGTCTGTAATTTAATTCGATATAGGTGTTAGAAACATCATAACGAAGTTATTTTAAACCGAGTTATATCAGTTTATGCGAGTATATTGCTATTTTCGGAATTTCCTTAGTATTGCGTTTTGGGGATTTGGGCATGTTGTGGCCACATAGCTATTGTTTGCTGCTAATTCCAAAGTTGAAGACGACGTTTTACAACCAAGCAACGATTCTTTTGGACAAAGGACACCTTGCCCAAGATTCTGATGGAAGCTCGTCCAAAAGTAAGAGCTATTTATGATGTTATTCCGTATTTATGTGGAAAAATGTAAACGGATTTGTCCGCCATTATTGCGGCACTAGTCTGGCTGTAACGCACACTGTATGTCTAGTAACGTTAATTTTAAAAATCTAACTCAGCGGTTGCATTAATAACTAATGCATCTTTCATTTGCTGTCCAACCTGTATTTTTTAGTCAATCTAATCGATAAATAATCGTAAACTTAGGTGCCTTTCCAAGATGGCGCCGGCCAGAATGCATGACCTGTTGCCACTGATCACATTGTATAACCACGATTTGTGCTGCTAAATATGCACATTTTCGAACAAAACCTATATGCATTGTGTAATATGATGTTACAGGACTGTCATCTGATGAAGTATATCAAGGTTAGTCAAAAATTATATATCTTTTGCTGTATTGTTACGATCGCTAACCTGTGCTGCTGGTAAATTGCTTGTGTTTCTGGC
>NW_026602250.1:0-21750 GCF_029448725.1 Salvelinus fontinalis | reverse complement strand
GTGGTAGTGTGGCGGTAGCTGTCTAGTCTCCCTTATGGCTCTAATCTGATAGTGGTAGTGGGTTGGTAGATGTTTTGTCTCCCTTATGGCTCTAATTTGATAGTGGTAGTGGTTTGGTAGATGTCCTACTCCCTTATGGCTCTAATTTGATAGTGGTAGTGGGGTGGTAGATGTCTAGTCTCCCTTATGTCTCTAATCTGACAGTGGTAGTGGGGTGGTAGATGTCTAGTCAAGGTTATGGCTCTAATCTGATAGTGGTAAAGGGGTGGTAGATGTTTAGTCTCCCTTATGGCTCTAATCTGGTAGTGGTAGTGGGGTGGTAGATGTCTAGTCTCCCTTATGGCTCTAATATGATAGTGGTAATGGGGTGGTAGATGTCTAGTCTACCTTATGGCTCTAATCTGGTAGTGGTAGTGGGGTGGTAGATGTCTAGTCTCCCTTATGGCTCTAATCTGATAGTGGTAGTGGGGTGGTAGATGTCTAGTCTCCCTTATGGCTCTAATCTGATAGTGGTAGTGGGGTGGTAGCTGTCTAGTCTCCCTTATGGCTCTAATTTTATAGTGGTAGTGGGGTGGTAGATGTCTAGTCTCCCTTATGCCTCTAATCTGGTGGTGGTAGTGGGTTGGTAGATGTCTAGTCTCCCTTATGGCTTTATTCTGATAGTGGTAGTGGGGTGGTAGATTTTTCAGTCTCTGTTATGGCTCTAATCTGGTAGTGGTAGTGGGCTGGTAGATGTCTAGTCTCCCTTATGGCTCTAATTTGATAGTTGTAATGGGGTGGTAGATGTCTAGTCTCCCTTATGGCTCTAATTTGATAGTGGGGTGGTAGATGTCTAGTCTCCCTTATGGCTCTAATCTGATAGTGGTAGTGGGGTGTTAGATGTCTAGTCTCCCTTATGGCTCTAATTTGATATTGGTAATGGGGTGGTAGATGTCTACTCTCCCTTGTGCCTCTAATCTTATAGTGGTAGTGGGGTGGTAGATGTCTAGTCTCCATTATGGCTGTAATTTGATAGTGGTAGTGGGGTGGTAGATGTCTAGTATCCCTTGTGGCTCTAATCTGATAGTGGAATTGGGGTGGTAGATGTCTAGTCTCCCTTATGGCTCTAATCTGATAGTGGTAGTGGGGTGTTAGATGTCTAGTCTCCCTTATGGCTCTAATTTGATATTGGTAATGGGGTGGTAGATGTCTACTCTCCCTTGTGCCTCTAATCTTATAGTGGTAGTGGGGTGGTAGATGTCTAGTCTCCATTATGGCTCTAATGTGATAGTGGGATGGTAGATGTCTAGGCTCCCTTATGGCTCTAATCTGATAGTGGTATTGGGGTGGTAGATGTCTAGACTCCCTTATGCCTCTAATTTGATAGTGGTAGTGGGGTGGTAGATTTCTAGGCTCCCTTATGGCTCTAATCTGATAGTGGGGTGGTAGATGTATAGTCTCCCTTATGGCTCTAATCTGATAGTGGTAGTGGGGTGGTATATGTCTAGTCTCCCTTATGGCTATAATATGATAGTAGGGTGGTAGATGTCTAGTCTCCCTTATGGCTCTAATATGATAGTAGGGTGGTAGATGTCTAGTCTCCCTTATGGCTCTAATTTGATAGTGGTAGTGGGGTGGTAGATGTCTAGTCTCCCGTATGGCTCTAATCTGATAGTGGTAGTGGAGTGGTATATGTCTAGGCTCCCTTATGGCTCTAAAATGATAGTAGGGTGGTAGATGTCTAGTCTCCCTTATGTCTCTAATCTGAGAGTGGTTGTGGGGTGGTAGATGTCTAGTCAACGTTATGGCTCTAATCTGATAGTGGTAAAGGGGTGGTAGATGTCTAGTCTCCCTTATGGCTTTATTCTGATAGTGGTAGTGGGGTGGTAGATTTTTCAGTCTCTGTTATGGCTCTAATCTGGTAGTGGTAGTGGGCTGGTAGATGTCTAGTCTCCCTTATGGCTCTAATTTGATAGTTGTAATGGGGTGGTAGATGTCTAGTCTCCCTTATGGCTCTAATTTGATAGTGGGGTGGTAGATGTCTAGTCTCCCTTATGGCTCTAATCTGATAGTGGTAGTAGGGTGGTAGATGTCTAGTCTCCCTTATGGCTCTAATCTGATAGTGGTAGTGGGGTGGTAGATGTCTAGTCTCCCTTATGGCTCTAATCTGATAGTGGTATTGGGGTGGTAGATTTCTAGTCTCCCTTATGCCTCTAATTTGATAGTGGTAGTGGGGTGGTAGATTTCTAGGTTCCCTTATGGCTCTAATCTGATAGTGGGGTGGTAGATGTATAGTCTCCCTTATGGCTCTAATCTGATAGTGGTAGTGGGGTGGTATATGTCTAGTCTCCCTTATGGCTCTAATATGATAGTAGGGTGGTAGATGTCTAGTCTCCCTTATGGCTCTAATCTGATAGTGGTAGTTGGGTGTTAGATGTCTAGTCTCCCTTATGGCTCTAATTTGATAGTGGTAGTGGGGTGGTAGATGTCTAGTCTCCCGTATGGCTCTAATCTGATAGTGGTAGTGGAGTGGTATATGTCTAGTCTCCCTTATGGCTCTAATATGATAGTAGGGTGGTAGATGTCTAGTCTCCCTTATGGCTCTAATCTGATAGTAGTAGTGTGGCGGTAGCTGTCTAGTCTCCCTTATGGCTCTTATCGGATAGTGGTAGTGGGGTGTTAGATGTCTAGTCTCCCTTATGGCTCTAATTTGATAGTGGTAGTGGTTTGGTAGATGTCCTACTCCCTTATGGCTCTAATTTGATAGTGGTAGTGGGTTGGTAGATGTTTTGTCTCCCTTATGTCTCTAATTTGATAGTGGTAGTGGTTTGGTAGATGTCCTACTCCCTTATGGCTCTAATTTGATAGTGGTAGTGGGGTGGTAGATGTCTAGTCTCCCTTATGTCTCTAATCTGACAGTGGTAGTGGGGTGGTAGATGTCTAGTCAACGTTATGGCTCTAATCTGATAGTGGTAAAGGGGTGGTAGATGTTTAGTCTCCCTTATGGCTCTAATCTGGTAGTGGTAGTGGGGTGGTAGATGTCTAGTCTCCCTTATGGCTCTAATCTGATAGTGGTAATGGGGTGGTAGATGTCTAGTCTACCTTATGGCTCTAATCTGGTAGTGGTAGTGGGGTGGTAGATGTCTAGTCTCCCTTATGGCTCTAATCTGATAGTGGTAGTGGGGTGGTAGATGTCTAGTCTTCCCTTATGGCTCTAATCTGATAGTGGTAGTGGGGTGGTAGCTGTCTAGTCTCCCTTATGGCTCTAATTTTATAGTGGTAGTGGGGTGGTAGATGTCTAGTCTCCCTTATGCCTCTAATCTGGTGGTGGTAGTGGGTTGGTAGATGTCTAGTCTCCCTTATGGCTTTATTCTGATAGTGGTAGTGGGGTGGTAGATTTTTCAGTCTCTGTTATGGCTCTAATCTGGTAGTGGTAGTGGGCTGGTAGATGTCTAGTCTCCCTTATGGCTCTAATTTGATAGTGGGGTGGTAGATGTCTAGTCTCCCTTATGGCTCTAATCTGATAGTGGTAGTGGGGTGGTAGATGTCTAGTCTCCCTTATGGCTCTAATTTGATAGTGGTAGTGGGGTGGTAGATGTCTAGTATCCCTTGTGGCTCTAATCTGATAGTGGAATTGGGGTGGTAGATGTCTAGTCTCCCTTATGGCTCTAATCTGATAGTAGGGTGGTAGATGTCTAGTCTCCCTTATGGCTCTAATCTGATAGTGGTAGTGGGGTGTTAGATGTCTAGTCTCCCTTATGGCTCTAATTTGATATTGGTAATGGGGTGGTAGATGTCTACTCTCCCTTGTGCCTCTAATCTTATAGTGGTAGTGGGGTGGTAGATGTCTAGTCTCCATTATGGCTCTAATCTGATAGTGGGATGGTAGATGTCTAGGCTCCCTTATGGCTCTAATCTGATAGTGGTATTGGGGTGGTAGATGTCTAGACTCCCTTATGCCTCTAATTTGATAGTGGTAGTGGGGTGGTAGATTTCTAGGCTCCCTTATGGCTCTAATCTGATAGTGGGGTGGTAGATGTATAGTCTCCCTTATGGCTCTAATCTGATAGTGGTAGTGGGGTGGTATATGTCTAGTCTCCCTTATGGCTATAATATGATAGTAGGGTGGTAGATGTCTAGTCTCCCTTATGGCTCTAATATGATAGTAGGGTGGTAGATGTCTAGTCTCCCTTATGGCTCTAATTTGATAGTGGTAGTGGGGAGGTAGATGTCTAGTCTCCCGTATGGCTCTAATCTGATAGTGGTAGTGGAGTGGTATATGTCTAGGCTCCCTTATGGCTCTAAAATGATAGTAGGGTGGTAGATGTCTAGTCTCCCTTATGTCTCTAATCTGATAGTGGTTGTGGGGTGGTAGATGTCTAGTCAACGTTATGGCTCTAATCTAATAGTGGTAAAGGGGTGGTAGATGTCTAGTCTCCCTTATGGCTTTATTCTGATAGTGGTAGTGGGGTGGTAGATTTTTCAGTCTCTGTTATGGCTCTAATCTGGTAGTGGTAGTGGGCTGGTAGATGTCTAGTCTCCCTTATGGCTCTAATTTGATAGTTGTAATGGGGTGGTAGATGTCTAGTCTCCCTTATGGCTCTAATTTGATAGTGGGGTGGTAGATGTCTAGTCTCCCTTATGGCTCTAATCTGATAGTGGTAGTGGGGTGGTAGATGTCTAGTCTCCCTTATGGCTCTAATCTGGTAGTGGTAGTAGGGTGGTAGATGTCTAGTCTCCCTTATGGCTCTAATCTGATAGTGGTAGTGGGGTGGTAGATGTCTAGTCTCCCTTATGGCTCTAATCTGATAGTGGTATTGGGGTGGTAGATTTCTAGTCTCCCTTATGCCTCTAATTTGATAGTGGTAGTGGGGTGGTAGATTTCTAGGTTCCCTTATGGCTCTAATCTGATAGTGGGGTGGTAGATGTATAGTCTCCCTTATGGCTCTAATCTGATAGTGGTAGTGGGGTGGTATATGTCTAGTCTCCCTTATGGCTCTAATATGATAGTAGGGTGGTAGATGTCTAGTCTCCCTTATGGCTCTAATCTGATAGTGGTAGTGGGGTGTTAGATGTCTAGTCTCCCTTATGGCTCTAATTTGATAGTGGTAGTGGGGTGGTAGATGTCTAGTCTCCCGTATGGCTCTAATCTGATAGTGGTAGTGGAGTGGTATATGTCTAGTCTCCCTTATGGCTCTAATATGATAGTAGGGTGGTAGATGTCTAGTCTCCCTTATGGCTCTAATCTGATAGTAGTAGTGTGGCGGTAGCTGTCTAGTCTCCCTTATGGCTCTAATCGGATAGTGGTAGTGGGGTGTTAGATGTCTAGTCTCCCTTATGGCTCTAATTTGATAGTGGTAGTGGTTTGGTAGATGTCCTACTCCCTTATGGCTCTAATTTGATAGTGGTAGTGGGTTGGTAGATGTTTTGTCTCCCTTATGTCTCTAATTTGATAGTGGTAGTGGTTTGGTAGATGTCCTACTCCCTTATGGCTCTAATTTGATAGTGGTAGTGGGGTGGTAGATGTCTAGTCTCCCTTATGTCTCTAATCTGACAGTGGTAGTGGGGTGGTAGATGTCTAGTCAACGTTATGGCTCTAATCTGATAGTGGTAAAGGGGTGGTAGATGTTTAGTCTCCCTTATGGCTCTAATCTGGTAGTGGTAGTGGGGTGGTAGATGTCTAGTCTCCCTTATGGCTCTAATCTGATAGTGGTAATGGGGTGGTAGATGTCTAGTCTACCTTATGGCTCTAATCTGGTAGTGGTAGTGGGGTGGTAGATGTCTAGTCTCCCTTATGGCTCTAATCTGATAGTGGTAGTGGGGTGGTAGATGTCTAGTCTTCCCTTATGGCTCTAATCTGATAGTGGTAGTGGGGTGGTAGCTGTCTAGTCTCCCTTATGGCTCTAATTTTATAGTGGTAGTGGGGTGGTAGATGTCTAGTCTCCCTTATGCCTCTAATCTGGTGGTGGTAGTGGGTTGGTAGATGTCTAGTCTCCCTTATGGCTTTATTCTGATAGTGGTAGTGGGGTGGTAGATTTTTCAGTCTCTGTTATGGCTCTAATCTGGTAGTGGTAGTGGGCTGGTAGATGTCTAGTCTCCCTTATGGCTCTAATTTGATAGTGGGGTGGTAGATGTCTAGTCTCCCTTATGGCTCTAATCTGATAGTGGTAGTGGGGTGGTAGATGTCTAGTCTCCCTTATGGCTGTAATTTGATAGTGGTAGTGGGGTGGTAGATGTCTAGTATCCCTTGTGGCTCTAATCTGATAGTGGAATTGGGGTGGTAGATGTCTAGTCTCCCTTATGGCTCTAATCTGATAGTAGGGTGGTAGATGTCTAGTCTCCCTTATGGCTCTAATCTGATAGTGGTAGTGGGGTGTTAGATGTCTAGTCTCCCTTATGGCTCTAATTTGATATTGGTAATGGGGTGGTAGATGTCTACTCTCCCTTGTGCCTCTAATCTTATAGTGGTAGTGGGGTGGTAGATGTCTAGTCTCCATTATGGCTCTAATCTGATAGTGGGATGGTAGATGTCTAGGCTCCCTTATGGCTCTAATCTGATAGTGGTATTGGGGTGGTAGATGTCTAGACTCCCTTATGCCTCTAATTTGATAGTGAGGTTGGTAGATGTATAGTCTCCCTTATGGCTCTAATCTGATAGTGGTAGTGGGGTGGTATATGTCTAGTCTCCCTTATGGCTATAATATGATAGTAGGGTGGTAGATGTCTAGTCTCCCTTATGGCTCTAATATGATAGTAGGGTGGTAGATGTCTAGTCTCCCTTATGGCTCTAATTTGATAGTGGTAGTGGGGTGGTAGATGTCTAGTCTCCCGTATGGCTCTAATCTGATAGTGGTAGTGGAGTGGTATATGTCTAGGCTCCCTTATGGCTCTAAAATTATAGCAGGGTGGTAGATGTCTAGTCTCCCTTATGTCTCTAATCTGATAGTGGTTGTGGGGTGGTAGATGTCTAGTCAACGTTATGGCTCTAATCTGATAGTGGTAAAGGGGTGGTAGATGTCTAGTCTCCCTTATGGCTTTATTCTGATAGTGGTAGTGGGGTGGTAGATTTTTCAGTCTCTGTTATGGCTCTAATCTGGTAGTGGTAGTGGGCTGGTAGATGTCTAGTCTCCCTTATGGCTCTAATTTGATAGTTGTAATGGGGTGGTAGATGTCTAGTCTCCCTTATGGCTCTAATTTGATAGTGGGGTGGTAGATGTCTAGTCTCCCTTATGGCTCTAATCTGATAGTGGTAGTGGGGTGGTAGATGTCTAGTCTCCCTTATGGCTGTAATTTGATAGTGGTAGTGGGGTGGTAGATGTCTAGTATCCCTTGTGGCTCTAATCTGATAGTGGAATTGGGGTGGTAGATGTCTAGTCTCCCTTATGGCTCTAATCTGATAGTAGGGTGGTAGATGTCTAGTCTCCCTTATGGCTCTAATCTGATAGTGGTAGTGGGGTGTTAGATGTCTAGTCTCCCTTATGGCTCTAATTTGATATTGGTAATGGGGTGGTAGATGTCTACTCTCCCTTGTGCCTCTAATCTTATAGTGGTAGTGGGGTGGTAGATGTCTAGTCTCCATTATGGCTCTAATCTGATAGTGGGATGGTAGATGTCTAGGCTCCCTTATGGCTCTAATCTGATAGTGGTATTGGGGTGGTAGATGTCTAGACTCCCTTATGCCTCTAATTTGATAGTGGTAGTGGGGTGGTAGATTTCTAGGCTCCCTTATGGCTCTAATCTGATAGTGGGGTGGTAGATGTATAGTCTCCCTTATGGCTCTAATCTGATAGTGGTAGTGGGGTGGTATATGTCTAGTCTCCCTTATGGCTATAATATGATAGTAGGGTGGTAGATGTCTAGTCTCCCTTATGGCTCTAATATGATAGTAGGGTGGTAGATGTCTAGTCTCCCTTATGGCTCTAATTTGATAGTGGTAGTGGGGTGGTAGATGTCTAGTCTCCCGTATGGCTCTAATCTGATAGTGGTAGTGGAGTGGTATATGTCTAGGCTCCCTTATGGCTCTAAAATGATAGTAGGGTGGTAGATGTCTACTCTCCCTTATGTCTCTAATCTGATAGTGGTTGTGGGGTGGTAGATGTCTAGTCAACGTTATGGCTCTAATCTGATAGTGGTAAAGGGGTGGTAGATGTCTAGTCTCCCTTATGGCTCTAATCTGATAGTGGTAGTGGGGTGGTAGATGTCTAGTCTCCATTATGGCTTTAATTTGATAGTGGTAGTGGGGTGGTAGATGTCTAGTCTCCCTTATGTCTCTAATCTGATAGTGGTAGTGGGGTGGTAGATGTCTAGTCTCCTTTATGGCTCTAATCTGATAGTGGTAATGGGGTGGTAGATGTTTAGTCTCCCTTATGGCTCTAATCTGGTAGTGGTAGTGGGGTGGTAGATGTCTAGTCTCCCTTATGGCTCTAATCTGATAGTGGTAGTGGGGTGGTAGATGTCTAGTCTCCCTTATGGATCTAATCTGATAGTGGTAGTGGGGTGGTGGATGTCTAGTCTCCCTTATGGCTATAATCTCATAGTGGGAGTGGGGTGGTAGATGTCTAGTCTCCCTTATGGCCCTATACTGATAGTGGTAGATGTCTAGTCTCCCTTATGGCTCTAATCTGATAGTGGTAGTGGGGTGGTAGATGTCTAGTCTCCCTTGTGGCTCTAATCTGATAGTGGTAGTGGGGTGGTAGATGTCTATTCTCCCTTATGGCTCTAATCTGGTAGTGGTAGTAGGGTGGTAGATCTCTAGTCTCCCTTATGGCTCTAATCTGATAGTGGTAGTGGGGTGGTAGATGTCTAGTCTCCCTTATGGCTCTAATATGATAGAAGGGTGGTAGATGTCTAGTCTCCCTTATGGCTCTAATCTGATAGTGGTAGTGGGGTGTTAGATGTTTAGTCTCCCTTATGGCTCTAATTTGATAGTGGTAGTGGTTTGTTAGATGTCTAGCCTCCCTTATGGCTCTAATTTGATAGTGGTAGTGGGGTGGTAGATGTCTAGTCTCCCTTGTGGCTCAAATCCGATAGTGGTAGTGGGGTGGTAGATGTCTACTCTCCCTTGTGCCTCTAATCTTATAGTGGTAGTGGGGTGGTAGATGTCTAGTCTCCATTATGGCTCTAATCTGATAGTGGGATGGTAGATGTCTAGGCTCCCTTATGGCTCTAATCTGATAGTGGTATTGGGGTGGTAGATGTCTAGACTCCCTTATGCCTCTAATTTGATAGTGGTAGTGGGGTGGTAGATTTCTAGGCTCCCTTATGGCTTTAATCTGATAGTGGGGTGGTAGATGTATAGTCTCCCTTATGGCTCTAATCTGATAGTGGTAGTGGGGTGGTATATGTCTAGTCTCCCTTATGGCTATAATATGATAGTAGGGTGGTAGATGTCTAGTCTCCCTTATGGCTCTAATTTGATAGTGGTAGTGGGGTGGTAGATGTCTAGTCTCCCGTATGGCTCTAATCTGATAGTGGTAGTGGAGTGGTATATGTCTAGTCTCCCTTATGGCTCTAAAATGATAGTAGGGTGGTAGATGTCTAGTCTCCCTTATGTCTCTAATCTGATAGTGGTTGTGGGGTGGTAGATGTCTAGTCAACGTTATGGCTCTAATCTGATAGTGGTAAAGGGGTGGTAGATGTCTAGTCTCCATTATGGCACTAATCTGATAGTGGTAGTGGGGTGGTAGATGTCCTACTCCCTTATGGCTCTAATTTGATAGTGGTAGTGGGGTGGTAGATATCTAGTGTCCCTTTTGTCTCTAATCTGATAGTGGTATTGAGGTGGTAGATGTCTAGTCTCCTTTATGGCGCTAATATGATAGTGGTAATGGGGTGGTAGATGTCTAGTGTACCTTATGGCTCTAATCTGGTAGTGGTAGTGGGGTGGTAGATGTCTAGTCTCCCTTATGGCTCAAATCCGATAGTGGTAGTGGAGTGGTAGATGTCTAGTCTCCATTATGGCTCTAATCTGATAGTGATAGTGGGTTGGTAGATGTCTAGTCTCCCTTATGGCTCTAATTTGATAGTGGTAGTGGGTTGGTAGATGTCCTACTCCCTTATGGCTCTAATTTGATAGTGGTAGTGGGGTGGTAGATATCTAGTGTCCCTTTTGTCTCTAATCTGATAGTGGTATTGAGGTGGTAGATGTCTAGTCTCCTTTATGGCGCTAATATGATAGTGGTAATGGGGTGGTAGATGTCTAGTGTACCTTATGGCTCTAATCTGGTAGTGGTAGTGGGGTGGTAGATGTCTAGTCTCCCTTATGGCTCTAATCTGATAGTGGTAGTGGGGTGGTAGATGTCTAGTCTCCCTTATGGCTCTAATCTGATAGTGGGGTGGTAGATGTCTAGTCTCCTTTATGTCTCCGATCTGATAGTGGTAGTGGGGTGGTAGATGTCTAGTCTCCATTATGGCTCTAATATGATAGTGGTAGTGGGGTGGTAGATGTCTAGTCTCCCTTGTGGCTCAAATCCGATAGTGGTAGTGGGGTGGTAGATGTCTACTCTCCCTTGTGCCTCTAATCTTATAGTGGTAGTGGGGTGGTAGATGTCTAGTCTCCATTATGGCTCTAATCTGATAGTGGGATGGTAGATGTCTAGGCTCCCTTATGGCTCTAATCTGATAGTGGTATTGGGGTGGTAGATGTCTAGACTCCCTTATGCCTCTAATTTGATAGTGGTAGTGGGGTGGTAGATTTCTAGGCTCCCTTATGGCTTTAATCTGATAGTGGGGTGGTAGATGTATAGTCTCCCTTATGGCTCTAATCTGATAGTGGTAGTGGGGTGGTATATGTCTAGTCTCCCTTATGGCTATAATATGATAGTAGGGTGGTAGATGTCTAGTCTCCCTTATGGCTCTAATTTGATAGTGGTAGTGGGGTGGTAGATGTCTAGTCTCCCGTATGGCTCTAATCTGATAGTGGTAGTGGAGTGGTATATGTCTAGTCTCCCTTATGGCTCTAAAATGATAGTAGGGTGGTAGATGTCTAGTCTCCCTTATGTCTCTAATCTGATAGTGGTTGTGGGGTGGTAGATGTCTAGTCAACGTTATGGCTCTAATCTGATAGTGGTAAAGGGGTGGTAGATGTCTAGTCTCCATTATGGCTCTAATCTGATAGTGGTAGTGGGGTGGTAGATGTCTAGTCTCCATTATGGCTTTAATTTGATAGTGGTAGTGGGGTGGTAGATGTCTAGTCTCCCTTATGTCTCTAATCTGATAGTGGTAGTGGGGTGGTAGATGTCTAGTCTCCTTTATGGCTCTAATCTGATAGTGGTAATGGGGTGGTAGATGTTTAGTCTCCCTTATGGCTCTAATCTGGTAGTGGTAGTGGGGTGGTAGATGTCTAGTCTCCCTTATGGCTCTAATCTGATAGTGGTAGTGGGGTGGTAGATGTCTAGTCTCCCTTATGGATCTAATCTGATAGTGGTAGTGGGGTGGTGGATGTCTAGTCTCCCTTATGGCTATAATCTCATAGTGGGAGTGGGGTGGTAGATGTCTAGTCTCCCTTATGGCCCTATACTGATAGTGGTAGATGTCTAGTCTCCCTTATGGCTCTAATCTGATAGTGGTAGTGGGGTGGTAGATGTCTAGTCTCCCTTGTGGCTCTAATCTGATAGTGGTAGTGGGGTGGTAGATGTCTAGTCTCCCTTATGGCTCTAATCTGATAGTGGTAGTGGGGTGGTAGATGTCTAGTCTCCCTTATGGCTCTAATCTGATAGTGGTATTGGGGTGGTAGATGTCTAGTCTCCCTTATGCCTCTAATTTGATAGTGGTAGTGGGGTGGTATATGTCTAGTCTCCCTTATGGCTCTAATCTGATAGTGGTAGTGGGTTGGTAGATGTCCTACTCCCTTATGGCTCTAATTTGATAGTGGTAGTGGGGTGGTAGATATCTAGTGTCCCTTTTGTCTCTAATCTGATAGTGGTATTGAGGTGGTAGATGTCTAGTCTCCTTTATGGCGCTAATATGATAGTGGTAATGGGGTGGTAGATGTCTAGTGTACCTTATGGCTCTGATCTGGTAGTGGTAGTGGGGTGGTAGATGTCTAGTCTCCCTTATGGCTCAAATCCGATAGTGGTAGTGGAGTGGTAGATGTCTAGTCTCCATTATGGCTCTAATCTGATAGTGATAGTGGGTTGGTAGATGTCTAGTCTCCCTTATGGCTCTAATTTGATAGTGGTAGTGGGTTGGTAGATGTCCTACTCCCTTATGGCTCTAATTTGATAGTGGTAGTGGGGTGGTAGATATCTAGTGTCCCTTTTGTCTCTAATCTGATAGTGGTATTGAGGTGGTAGATGTCTAGTCTCCTTTATGGCGCTAATATGATAGTGGTAATGGGGTGGTAGATGTCTAGTGTACCTTATGGCTCTAATCTGGTAGTGGTAGTGGGGTGGTAGATGTCTAGTCTCCCTTATGGCTCTAATCTGATAGTGGTAGTGGGGTGGTAGATGTCTAGTCTCCCTTATGGCTCTAATCTGATAGTGGGGTGGTAGATGTCTAGTCTCCTTTATGTCTCCGATCTGATAGTGGTAGTGGGGTGGTAGATGTCTAGTCTCCATTATGGCTCTAATATGATAGTGGTAGTTGGGTGGTAGATGTTTTGTCTCCCTTATGGCTCTAATCTGATAGTGGGGTGGTAGATGTCTAGTCACCTTTATGTCTCCGATCTGATAGTGGTAGTGGGGTGGAAGATGTCTAGTCTCCCTTATGGCTCTAATCTGATAGTGGTAGTGGGGTGGTAGATGTCTAGTCTCCCTTATGGCTCTAATCTGATAGTGGTAGTGGGGTGGTAGCTGTCTAGTCTCCCTTATGGCTCTAATTTTATAGTGGTAGTGGGGTGGTAGATGTCTAGTCTCCCTTATGCCTCTAAAATGGTGGTGGTAGTGGGGTGGTAGATTTTTCAGTCTCCCTTATGGCTCTAATCTGGTAGTGGTAGTGGGCTGGTAGATGTCTCCCTTATGGCTCTAATTTGATAGTGGTAGTGGGGTGGTAGATGTCTAGTCTCCCTTATGGCTCTAATCTGATAGTGGGGTGGTAGATGTCTAGTCTCCCTTATGGCTCTAATCTGATAGTGGTAGTGGGGTGGTAGATGTCTAGTCTCCCTTATGGCTGTAATTTGATAGTGGTAGTGGGGTGGTAGATGTCTAGTATCCCTTGTGGCTCTAATCTGATAGTGGAAGTGGGGTGGTAGATGTCTAGTCTCCCTTATGGCTCTAATCTGATAGTAGGGTGGTAGATGTCTAGTCTCCCTTATGGCTCTAATCTGATAGTGGTAGTGGGTTGGTAGATGTCCTACTCCCTTATGGCTCTAATTTGATAGTGGTAGTGGGGTGGTAGATATCTTGTCTCCCTTATGGCTCTAATCTGATAGTGGTAATGGGGTGGTAGATGTCTAGTCTCCCTTATGGCTCTAATCTGATAGTGGTAGTGGGGTGGTAGATGTCTAGTCTCCCTTATGGCTCTAATCTGATATTGGTAGTGGGGTGGTAGATGTCTACTCTCCCTTGTGGCTCTAATCTTATAGTGGTAGTGGGGTGGTAGATGTCTAGTCTCCCTTATGGCTCTAATTTGATAGTGGTAGTGGGTTGGTAGATGTCCTACTCCCTTATGGCTCTAATTTGATAGTGGTAGTGGGGTGGTAGATATCTAGTCTCCCTTATGGCTCTAATCTGATATTGGTAATGGGGTGGTAGATGTCTAGCCTCCCTTATGGCTCTAATCTGATAGTGGGGTGGTAGATGTCTACTCTCCCTTATGGCTCTAATCTGATAGTGGTAGTGACGTTGTAGATGTCTAGTCTCCCGTATGGCTCTAATCTGATAGTGGTAGTGGGGTGGTAGATGTCTAGTCTCCCTTATGGTTCTAATCTGATAGTGGTAGTGGGGTGGTAGATGTCTAGTCTCCCTTATGGCTGTAATTTGATAGTGGTAGTGGGGTGGTAGATGTCTAGTATCCCTTGTGGCTCTAATCTGATAGTGGAAGTGGGGTGGTCGATGTCTAGTCTCCCTTATGGCTCTAATCTGATAGTAGGGTGGTAGATGTCTAGTCTCCCTTATGGCTCTAATCTGATAGTGGTAGTGGGGTGTTAGATGTCTAGTCTCCCTTATGGCTCTAATTTGATAGTGGTAGTGGGTTGGTAGATGTCCTACTCCCTTATGGCTTGAATTTGATAGTGGTAGTGGGGTGGTAGATATCTAGTCTCCCTTATGGCTCTAATCTGATAGTGGTAATGGGGTGGTAGATGTCTACTCTCCCTTATGGCTCTAATCTGATAGTGGTAGTGACGTGGTAGATGTCTAGTCTCCCGTATGGCTCTAATCTGATAGTGGTAGTGGGGTGGTAGATGTCTAGTCTCCCTTATGGCTCTAATCTGATAGTAGGGTGGTAGATGTCTAGTCTCCCTTATGGCTCTAATCTGATAGTGGTAGTGGGGTGTTAGATGTCTAGTCTCCCTTATGGCTCTAATTTGATATTGGTAGTGGGGTGGTAGATGTCTACTCTCCCTTGTGGCTCTAATCTGATAGTGGTAGTGGGGTGGTAGATGTCTAGTCTCCATTATGGCTCTAATCTTATAGTGGTAGTGGGGTGGTAGATGTCTAGTCTCCCTTATGGCTCTAATTTGATAGTGGTAGTGGGTTGGTAGATGTCCTACTCCCTTATGGCTCTAATTTGATAGTGGTAGTGGGGTGGTAGATATCTAGTCTCCCTTATGGCTCTAATCTGATAGTGGTAATGGGGTGGTAGATGTCTAGTCTCCCTTATGGCTCTTATCTGGTAGTGGTAGTGGGGTGGTAGATGTCTACTCTCCCTTATGGCTCTAATCTGATAGTGGTAGTGACGTGGTAGATGTCTAGTCTCCCGTATGGCTCTAATCTGATAGTGGTATTGGGGTGGTAGATGTCTAGTCTCCCTTATGGCTCTAATTTGATAGTGGTAGTGGGGTGGTAGATGTCTAGTCTCCCTTATGGCTCTAATCTGATAGTGGTAGTGGGGTGGTAGCTGTCTAGTCTCCCTTATGGCTCTAATTTTATAGTGGTAGTGGGGTGGTAGATGTCTAGTCTCCCTTATGCCTCTAATCTGGTGGTGGTAGTGGGTTGGTAGATGTCTAGTCTCCCTTATGGCTTTAATCTGATAGTGGTAGTGGGGTGGTAGATGTCTAGTCTCCCTTATGGCTCTAATCTGATAGTGGGGTGGTAGATGTCTAGTCTCCTTTATGTCTCCAATCTGATAGTGGTAGTGGGGTGGTAGATGTCTAGTCTCCATTATGGCTCTAATATGATAGTGGTAGTTGGGTGGTAGATGTTTTGTCTCCCTTGTGGCTCTAATCTGATAGTGGGGTGGTAGATGTCTTGTCTCCTTTATGACTCTAATCTGATAGTGGTAATTGGGTGGTAGATGTCTAGTCTCCCTCATGGCTCTAAACTGATAGTGGTAGTGGGGTGGTAGATGTCTAGTCTCCCTTATGGCTCTAATCTGATAGTGGTAGTGGGGTGGTAGCTGTCTAGTCTCCCTTATGGCTCTAATTTTATAGTGGTAGTGGGGTGGTAGATTTCTAGTCTCCCTTATGCCTCTAAAATGGTGGTGGTAGTGGGTTTGTAGATGTCTAGTCTCCCTTATGGCTTTAATCTGATAGTGGTAGTGGGGTGGTAGATTTTTCAGTCTCCCTTATGGCTCTAATCTGGTAGTGGTAGTGGGCTGGTAGATGTCTAGTCTCCCTTATGGCTCTAATTTGATAGTGGTAGTGGGGTGGTATATGTCTAGTCTCCCTTATGGCTCTAATTTGATAGTTGTAATGGGGTGGTAGATGTCTAGTCTCCCTTATGGCTCTAATCTGAGAGTGGTAGTGGGGTGGTAGATGTCTAGTCTCCCTTATGGCTGTAATTTGATAGTGGTAGTGGGGTGGTAGATGTCTAGTATCCCTTGTGGCTCTAATCTGATAGTGGAAGTGGGGTGGTAGATGTCTAGTCTCCCTTATGGCTCTAATCTGATAGTAGGGTGGTAGATGTCTAGTCTCCCTTATGGCTGTAATTTGATAGTGGTAGTGGGGTGGTAGATGTCTAGTATCCCTTGTGGCTCTAATCTGATAGTGGAAGTGGGGTGGTAGATGTCTAGTCTCCCTTATGGCTCTAATCTGATAGTAGGGTGTTAGATGTCTAGTCTCCCTTATGGCTCTAATTTGATATTGGTAGTGGGGTGGTAGATGTCTACTCTCCCTTGTGGCTCTAATCTTATAGTGGTAGTGGGGTGGTAGAAGTCTAGTCTCCATTATGGCTCTAATCTTATAGTGGTAGTGGGGTGGTAGATGTCTAGTCTCCATTATGGCTCTAATCTGATAGTGGTAGTGGGTTGGTAGATGTCTAGTCTCCCTTATGGCTCTAATTTGATAGTGGTAGTGGGGTGGTAGATGTCTAGTCTCCCTTATGGCTCTAATCTGATAGTGGTAGTGGGTTGGTAGATGTCCTACTCCCTTATGGCTCTAATTTGATAGTGGTAGTGGGGTGGTAGATGTCTAGTCTCCCTTATGGCTCTAATTTGATAGTGGTAGTGGGTTGGTAGATGTCCTACACCCTTATGGCTCTAATTTGATAGTGGTAGTGGGGTGGTAGATGTCTAGTCTCCCTCATGGCTCTAATCTGATAGTGGTAATGGGGTGGTAGATGTCTAGTCTCCCTTATGGCTCTTATCTGGTAGTGGTAGTGGGGTGGTAGATGTCTACTCTCCCTTATGGCTCTAATCTGATAGTGGTAGTGACGTGGTAGATGTCTAGTCTCCCGTATGGCTCTAATCTGATAGTGGTAGTGGGGTGGTAGCTTGTCTAGTCTCCCTTATGGCTCTAATTTTATAGTGGTTGTTGGGTGGTAGATGTCTAGTCTCCCTTATGCCTCTAATCTGGTGGTGGTAGTGGGTTGGTAGATGTCTAGTCTCCCTTATGGCTTTAATCTGATAGTGGTAGTGGGGTGGTAGATTTTTCAGTCTCTCTTATGGCTCTAATCTGGTAGTGGTAGTGGGGTGGTAGATGTCTAGTCTCCCTTATGGCTCTAATTTGATAGTGGTAGTGGGGTGGTAGATGTCTAGTCTCCCTTATGGCTCTAATTTGATAGTTGTAATGGGGTGGTAGATTTCTAGTCTCCCTTATGGCTCCAATCTGATAGTGTGGTGGTAGATGTCTAGTCTCCCTTATGGCTTTAATCTGATTGTGGTAGTGGGGTGGTAGATGTCTAGTCTCCCTATGGCTGTAATTTGATAGTGGTATTGGGGTGGTAGATGTCTAGTATCCCTTGTGGCTCTAATCTGATAGTGGAAGTGGGGTGGTAGATGTCTAGTCTCCCTTATGGCTCTAATCTGATAGTAGGGTGGTAGATGTCTAGTCTCCCTTATGGCTCTAATCTGATAGTGGTAGTGGGGTGTTAGATGTCTAGTCTCCCTTATGGCTCTAATTTGATATTGGTAGTGGGGTGGTAGATGTCTACTCTCCCTTATGGCTCTAATTTGATAGTGGTAGTGGGGTGGTAGATGTCTAGTATCCCTTGTGGCTCTAATCTGATAGTGGAAGTGGGGTGGTAGATGTCTAGTCTCCCTTATGGCTCTAATCTGATAGTAGGGTGGTAGATGTCTAGTCTCCCTTATGGCTCTAATCTGATAGTGGTAGTGGGGTGGTAGATGTCTACTCTCCCTTGTGGCTCTAATCTTATAGTGGCAGTGGGTTGGTAGATGTCTAGTCTCCATTATGGCTCTAATCTGATAGTGTGATGGTAGATGTCTAGGCTCCCTTATGGCTCTAATCTGATAGTGGTAGTGGGGTGGTAGATGTCTAGTCTCCAGTATGGCTCTAATCTGGTAGTGGTAGTGGGGTGGTAGATGTATAGTCTCCCTTGTGGCTCTAATCTGGTAGTGGGGTGGTAGATGTCTAGTCTCCTTTATGTCTCCAATCTGATAGTGGTAGTGGGGTGGTAGATGTCTAGTCTCCATTATGGCTCTAATATGATAGTGGTAGTTGGGCGGTAGATGTTTTGTCTCCCTTGTGGCTCTAATCTGATAGTGGGGTGGTAGATGTCTTGTCTCCTTTATGACTCTAATCTGATAGTGGTAATGGGGTGGTAGATGTCTAGTCTCCCTTATGGCTCTAATTTTATAGTGGTAGTGGGGTGGTAGATGTCTAGTCTCCCTTATGCCTCTAATCTGGTGGTGGTAGTGGGTTGGTAGATGTCTAGTCTCCCTTATGGCTTTAATCTGATAGTGGTAGTGGGGTGGTAGATTTTTCAGTCTCCCTTATGGCTCTAATCTGGTTGTGGTAGTGGGCTGGTAGATGTCTAGTCTCCCTTATGGCTCTAATTTGATAGTGGTAGTGGGGTGGTAGATGTCTAGTCTCCCTTATGGCTCTAATTTGATAGTTGTAATGGGGTGGTAGATGTCTAGTCTCCCTTATGGCTCTTATCTGGTAGTGGTAGTGGGGTGGTAGATGTCTACTCTCCCTTATGGCTCTAATCTGATAGTGGTAGTGACGTGGTAGATGTCTAGTCTCCCGTATGGCTCTAATCTGATAGTGGTAGTGGGGTGGTAGATGTCTAGTCTCCCTTATGGCTCTAATTTGATAGTGGTAGTGGGGTGGTAGATGTCTAGTCTCCCTTATGGCTCTAATCTGATAGTGGTAGTGGGGTGGTAGCTGTCTAGTCTCCCTTATGGCTCTAATTCTATAGTGGTAGTGGGGTGGTAGATGTCTAGTCTCCCTTATGCCTCTAATCTGGCGGTGGTAGTGGGTTGGTAGATGTCTAGTCTCCCTTATGGCTTTAATCTGATAGTGGTAGTGGGGTGGTAGATTTTTCAGTCTCCCTTATGGCTCTAATCTGGTATTGGTAGTGGGCTGGTAGATGTCTAGTCTCCCTTATGGCTCTAATTTGATAGTGGTAGTGGGGTGGTAGATGTCTAGTCTCCCTTATGGCTCTAATTTGATAGTTGTAATGGGGTGGTTGATGTCTAGTCTCCCTTATGGCTCTAATCTGATAGTGGGGTGGTAGATGTCTAGTCTCCCTTATGGCTCTAATCTGGTGGTGGTAGTGGGGTGGTAGATGTCTAGTCTCCCTTATGGCTCTAATCTGATAGTGGGGTGGTAGATGTCTAGTCTCCCTTATGGCTCTAATCTGGTGGTGGTAGTGGGGTGGTAGATGTCTAGTCTCCCTTATGGCTCTAATCTGATAGTGGGGTGGTAGATGTCTAGTCTCCCTTATGGCTCTAATCTGGTGGTGGTTGTGGGGTGGTAGATGTCTAGTCTCCCTTATGGCTCTAATTTGATAGTGGTAGTGGGGTGGTAGATGTCTAGTATCCCTTGTGGCTCTAATCTGATAGTGGAAGTGGGGTGGTAGATGTCTAGTCTCCCTTATGGCTCTAATCTGATAGTAGGGTGGTAGATGTCTAGTCTCCCTTATGGCTCTAATCTGATAGTGGTAGTGGGGTGTTAGATGTCTAGTCTCCCTTATGGCTCTAATTTGATATTGGTAGTGGGGTGGTAGATGTCTAGTCTCCCTTATGGCTCTAATCTGATAGTAGGGTGGTAGATGTCTAGTCTCCCTTATGGCTCTAATCTGATAGTGGTAGTGGGGTGTTAGATGTCTAGTCTCCCTTATGGCTCTAATTTGATATTGGTAGTGGGGTGGTAGATGTCTACTCTCCCTTGTGGCTCTAATCTTATAGTGGTAGTTGGGTGGTAGATGTCTAGTCTCCATTATGGCTGTAATCTTATAGTGGTAGTGTGGTGGTAGATGTCTAGTCTCCATTATGGCTCTAATCTGATAGTGGTAGTGGGTTGGTAGATGTCTAGTCTCCCTTATGGCTCTAATTTGATAGTGGTAGTGGGTTGGTAGATGTCCTACTCCCTTATGGCTCAAATTTGATAGTGGTAGTGGGGTGGTAGATGTCTAGTCTCCCTTATGGCTCTAATCTGATAGTGGTAATGGGGTGGTAGATGTCTAGTCTCCCTTATGGCTCTAATCTGATAGTGGTAGTGACGTGGTAGATGTCTAGTCTCACGTATGGCTCTAATCTGATAGTGGTAGTGGGGTGGTAGATGTCTAGTCTCCCTTATGGCTCTAATTTGATAGTGGTAGTGGGGTGGTAGATGTCTAGTCTCCCTTATGGCTCTAATCTGATAGTGGTAGTGGGGTGGTAGCTGTCTTGTCTCCATTATGGCTCTAATTTTATAGTGGTAGTGGGGTGGTAGATGTCTAGTCTCCCTTATGGCTCTAATTTGATAGTTGTAATGGGGTGGTAGATGTCTAGTCTCCCTTATGGCTCTAATCTGATAGTGGGGTGGTAGCTGTCTTGTCTCCCTTATGGCTCTAATCTGATAGTGGTAGTGGGGTGGTAGATGTCTAGTCTCCCTTATGGCTCTAATTTGATAGTTGTAATGGGGTGTTAGATGTCTAGTCTCCCTTATGGCTCTAATTTGATATCGGTAGTGGGGTGGTAGATGTCTAGTCTCCCTTATGGCTCTAATTTGATAGTGGTAGTGGGGTGGTAGATGTCTAGTCTCCCTTATGGCTCTAATCTGATAGTGGTAGTGGGGGTGTAGCTGTCTAGTCTCCCTTATGGCTCTAATTTTATAGTGGTAGTGGGGTGGTAGATATCTAGTCTCCCTTATGCCTCTAATCTGGCGGTGGTAGTGGGTTGGTAGATGTCTGGTCTCCCTTATGGCTTTAATCTGATAGTGGTAGTGGGGTGGTAGATTTTTCAGTCTCCCTTATGGCTCTATTCTGGTAGTGGTAGTGGGCTGGTAGATGTCTAGTCTCCCTTATGGCTCTAATTTGATAGTGGTAGTGGGGTGGTAGATGTCTAGTCTCCCTTATGGCTCTATTCTGATAGTTGTAATGGGGTGGTTGATGTCTAGTCTCCCTTATGGCTCTAATCTGATAGTGGGGTGGTAGATGTCTAGTCTCCCCTATGGCTCTAATCTGAGAATGGTAGTGGGGTAGTAGATGTCTAGTCTCCCTTATGGCTGTAATTTGAATGTGGTAGTGGGGTGGTAGATGTCTAGTATCCCTTGTGGCTCTAATCTGATAGTGGAAGTGGGGTGGTAGATGTCTAGTCTCCCTTATGGCTCTAATCTGATAGTAGGGTGGTAGATGTCTAGTCTCCCTTATGGCTCTAATCTGATAGTGGTAGTGGGGTGTTAGATGTCTAGTCTCCCTTATGGCTCTAATTTGATATTGGTAGTGGGGTGGTAGATGTCTAGTCTCCCTTATGGCTCTAATCTGATAGTAGGGTGGTAGATGTCTAGTCTCCCTTATGGCTCTAATCTGATAGTGGTAGTGGGGTGTTAGATGTCTAGTCTCCCTTATGGCTCTAATTTGATATTGGTAGTGGGGTGGTAGATGTCTACTCTCCCTTGTGGCTCTAATCTTATAGTGGTAGTTGGGTGGTAGATGTCTAGTCTCCATTATGGCTGTAATCTTATAGTGGTAGTGTGGTGGTAGATGTCTAGTCTCCATTATGGCTCTAATCTGATAGTGGTAGTGGGTTGGTAGATGTCTAGTCTCCCTTATGGCTCTAATTTGATAGTGGTAGTGGGTTGGTAGATGTCCTACTCCCTTATGGCTCAAATTTGATAGTGGTAGTGGGGTGGTAGATGTCTAGTCTCCCTTATGGCTCTAATCTGATAGTGGTAATGGGGTGGTAGATGTCTAGTCTCCCTTATGGCTCTAATCTGATAGTGGTAGTGACGTGGTAGATGTCTAGTCTCACGTATGGCTCTAATCTGATAGTGGTAGTGGGGTGGTAGAT
>NW_026602249.1:20000-21775 GCF_029448725.1 Salvelinus fontinalis | reverse complement strand
CACTCCTCTCGGTCCAGACCACAAACAACCCTGCTGCTCAACACACAGGATATGATTGAATAGTTTCTCTTCCTGTCTTTCGGACACTGAGTCGTCTGAGTCAGTACTACACAATGACTAAGACCCAAATGGCACCCTGTCACCTGGATAGTGGGTCATGTAGTACACTAGATGTATATAGGGACACAGCCAATGACTAAGACCAAACATCTCTCTCTCTCTCTGCTAACCAGTGGCCAAACACTTGATGTCCTGCAGGAAAGACAGGAGACAGGAAGTGAGAGGCAGGAGACCTTTATAACATAACTACGATAGGGGAACAGTGTGGTTCCATGAACGAGGCCTGCTTTTCCACATGAAGCCTCCCTGTTAGTGAACTTTAATATCCAACACTTTGACCTTTTCATTATGATAATGTGAAGGACAGAACCCAGCTCACCCTTCAACACAACACATCACGTCCCTGCAGTAGATTAGCTCATGGTTACTCCTGTAGACTGATGCCTACGGTCTACACACTGCTGTGGGAACACATCACGTCCCTGCAGTAGATTAGCTCATGGTTACTCCTGTAGACTGATGCCTACGGTCTACACACTGCTGTGGGAACACAACACATCACGTCCCTCAGTAGATTAGCTCATGGTTATTCCTGTAGACTGATTATTCCGGTTATTCCTGTAGACTGTAGACTGATTGTGTGTGGTTGTTTGTGTGTGTGTGTGTGTGTGTGTGTGTGTGTGTGTGTGTGTGTGTGTGTGTGTGTGTGTGTGTGTGTGTGTGTGTGTGTGTGTGTGTGTGTGTGTGTGTGTGTGTGTGTGTGTGTGTGTGTGTGTATGTGTGTGTAGTGAGAGGAGAAGACCAGGGCAGAGAGATAGTGTGTCTATAGAGTATCTTCAGAACCTCACTTCCCTCCCAGATGGTGTGTGTGTGTGTGTGTCTATAGAGTATCTTCAGAACCTCACTTCCCTCCCAGATGGTGTGTGTGTGTGTGTGTCTATAGAGTATCTTCAGAACCTCACTTCCCTCCCAGATGGTGTGTGTGTGTGTGTGTGTGTCTATAGAGTATCTTCAGAACCTCACTTCCCTCCCAGATGGTGTGTGTGTGTGTGTGTCTATAGAGTATCTTCAGAACCTCACTTCCCTCCCAGATGGTGTGTGTGTCTATAGAGTATCTTCAGAGCCTCACTTCCCTCCCAGGTCTGTGTGTGTGTGTCTATAGAGTATCTTCAGAACCTCACTTCCCTCCCAGATGGTGTGTGTGTGTGTGTGTGTGTGTGTGTGTCTATAGAGTATCTTCAGAACCTCACTTCCCTCCCAGATGGTGTGTGTGTGTCTATAGAGTATCTTCAGAACCTCACCTCCCTCCCAGATGGTGTGTGTGTGTGTGTGTCTATAGAGTATCTTCAGAACCTCACTTCCCTCCCAGATGGTGTGTGTGTGTGTGTGTGTGTGTGTGTCTATAGAGTATCTTCAGAACCTCACTTCCCTCCCAGATGGTGTGTGTGTGTGTGTGTGTGTCTATAGAGTATCTTCAGAACCTCACCTCCCTCCCAGATGGTGTGTGTGTGTCTATAGAGTATCTTCAGAACCTCACTTCCCTCCCAGATGGTGTGTGTGTGTGTGTCTGTGTGTGTGTGTGTGTGTCTATAGAGTATCTCCAGAACCTCACTTCCCTCCCAGATGGTGTGTGTGTGTGTGTGTGTGTCTATAGAGTATCTTCAGAACCTCACCTCCCTCCCAGATGGTGTGTGTGTGTGTGTGTGTGTGTGTGT
>NW_026602249.1:10000-17500 GCF_029448725.1 Salvelinus fontinalis | reverse complement strand
CAGAGACAGAGACAGAGACAGAGACAGAGACAGAGAACAAACACCATTGTAAATACAACCCATATTTATGCTTATTTATTTTAACTTGTGTGCTTTAACCATTTGTACATTGTTACAACACTGTATATATATATATAATATAACATTTGTAATGTCTTTATTGTTTTGAAACTTCTGTATGTGTAATGTTTACTGTTTTTTTTGTATTGTTTATTTCACTTTTGTATAATATCTACCTCACTTGCTTTGGCAATGTTAACACATGTTTCCCATGCCAATAAGGCCCCTTGAATTGAATTGAGAGAGAGAGAGAGAGAGAGACAGAGAGAGAGAGAGAGACAGAGAGAGAGAGAGAGCGCACTACATTGCTGCCTGCCATAAGTTGAGGGACAGTGTCTGACAGACCAATCAACCTGCACATGTCCTCTACTGTATGTTATTGTTATTGTTGAATGTATGGTTATTTTGACACTTAGTTATTGTTGTTACTGTTGTCCCGTTGACCATTTTGAATCTCATTTTTATATTGTAAATAAGCTTTGGCAATATGTACATTGTTACGTCATGCCAATAAAGCAAATTGAATTGAATTGAATTGAAAAAAAATTGAGAGAGAGAAAAAAAAGTTTGTCTCTATGAACATTTCAGATATTTGATTAATGCAATTGCCAGTTCTGGGCCTGGAGAGATATGATATTATCAGACTGCACATCCTGCTTTTCATGTGTGACGGCCAATCACTGCCCAGATCCAATATGGAGCCTCAGTTACTGTGGGAGGGGCTTTAAACCAACCACATCCAGGAAACTGTCTCCACTAACACAATCCCCTCCATCTCCCTGTAGCCTGCGATGCTTTGTCTGTGTTCCCAAATGGAACCCTATTCACTATATACTGTAGTGCACTACTTTAGACCAGGACACATGCATAGGGCTCCCTAAATAGGGAAAAGGAAGTCCTTTAGGACACAGCCTTTCTCTCTCTCTCTCTCTCTCTCTCTCTCTCTCTCTCTCTCTCATACATTTATCTTCTACGATGTAGAAGGACGTCTCAGCGGGGGAGTGAAGCCCTATTCTCATCTGATTCTACAAGCATAATGTACAGTTGAAGTGGGAAGTTTACATACACTTGGGTTGGAGTCATTAAAACTTGTTTTTCAACCACTTCACAAATTTCTTGTTTACAAACTACAGTTTTCGCAAGTCGGTTAGGACATCTATTTTGTGCATTAAACAAGTCATTTTTCCAACAATTGTTTACAGACAGATTATTTCACTTATAATTCACTGTATCACAATTCTAGTGGGTCAGAAGTTTACATACACTAAATTGACTGTGCCTTTAAACAGCTTCCAGAAAATGATGTCATGGCTTTAGAAGCTTCTGATAGGCTAATTAACATAATTTGAGTCAATTGGAGGTGTACCTGTGGATGTATTTCAAGGCCTACCTTCAAACGCAGTGCCTCTTTGCTTGACATCATGGGAAAATCAAAATAAATCAGCCAAGAGCTTGTACACATCGACAAGTCTGGTTCATCCTTGGGAGAAATTTCCAAACGCCTGAAGGTACCACGTTCATCTGTACAAACAATAGTAAGCAAGTATAAACACCATTGGACCACGCAGCCGTCATACCGCTCAGGAAGGAGACGCGGTCTGTCTCCTAGAGATGAACGTACTTTGGTGCGAAAAGTGCAATTCAATCCCAGAACAACAGCAAAGAACCTTGTGAAGATGCTGGAGGAAACAGGTGCAAAAGTATCTATATCCACAGTGAAACGAGTCCTATATCGACATAACCTGAAAGGCCGCTCAGCAAGGAAGAAGCCACTGCTCCAAACCCACCATAAAAAAGCCAGACAACGGTTTGCAACTGCACATGGGGACAAAGATCGTACTTTTAGGAGAAATGGCCTCTGGTCTGATGAAACAAAAATAGAACTGTTTGGCCATAATGATCAACGTTATGTTTGGTGGAACAAGGGCACAGCCTTGGAAGCCGAAGAACACCATCCCAACCATGAAGCACGGGGGTGGCAGCATCATGTTGTGGGGGTGCTTTGCTGCAGGAGGGACTTGTGCACTTCACAAAATAGATGGCATCATGAGGGAGGAAAATTATGTGGATATACCAGCTAGGCTAATACTGTACTGTTCTCCTCTGACAGTGTAGAATAGGACAGACAGACAGACAGACAGACAGACAGACAGACAGGCAGGCAGGCAGGCAGGCAGGCAGGCAGGCAGGCAGGCAGACAGACAGACAGACAGACAGACAGACAGACAGGCAGGCAGGCAGGCAGGCAGGCAGGCAGGCAGGCAGGCAGGCAGGCAGGCAGGCAGGCAGGCAGGCAGGCAGGCAGACAGACAGACAGACAGACAGACAGACAGACAGACAGACAGACACTAGCTAGACTGTTAGGGTTTGGTAGCTATTGTGTTGTCGTTTAGAGAGGGCCTGTTTACTGTTTATTGCTTTAAGCACCAGCTGTCAGAGCAGCTCACAGATTACTGCACCTGTACATAGCCCATCTATAATTTAGCCCTAACAACTACTTCTTCCCCTACTGTATTTATGTATTTAGCTCCTTTGCACCCCATTATTTCTATCTCTACTTTGCACATTCTTCCACTGCAAATCAACCATTCCAGTGTTTTACTTGCTATATTGTATTTACTTCGCCACCATTACCTTTTTTATGCTTTTACCTCCCTTATCTCACCTCACTTGCTCATATTGTATATAGACTTATTTTTCTACTGTATTATTGACTGTATGTTTGTTTCTTCCATGTGTAACTCTGTGTTGTTGTATGTGTCGAACTGCTTTGCTTTATCTTGGCCAGTTCACATATGTAAATGAGAACTTGTTCTCAACTTGCCTACCTGGTTAAATAAAAGTGAAATAAAATAAATACAATTGTGTTCGTTAGCTAACCTGTAGTGTTATTATCCCCAGTAAAACCATGTGTCTGTATTACTGCTGCTGAGAGACGGTGTTGGACAGGGATACAGCTGAGACAGTGTTGGACAGGGATACAGCTGAGACGGTGTTGGACAGGGATACAGCTGAGACGGTGTTGGACAGGGATACAGCTGAGACAGTGTTGGACAGGGATACAGCTGAGACAGTGTTGGACAGGGATACAGCTGAGACAGTGATGGACAGGGATACAGCTGAGACAGTGTTGGACAGGGATACAGCTGAGACAGTGTTGGACAGGGATACAGCTGAGACAGTGTTGGACAGGGATACAGCTGAGACAGTGTTGGACAGGGATACAGCTGAGACAGTGTTGGACAGGGATACAGCTGAGACAGTGTTGGACATGGATACAGCTGAGAGACGGTGTTGGACAGGGATACAGCTGAGACAGTGTTGGACAGGGATACAGCTGAGAGACGGTGTTGGACAGGGATACAGCTGAGACAGTGTTGGACAGGGATACAGCTGAGACAGTGTTGGACAGGGATACAGCTGAGACAGTGTTGGACAGGGATACAGCTGAGACAGTGTTGGACAGGGATACAGCTGAGACAGTGTTGGACAGGGATACAGCTGAGACAGTGTTGGACAGGGATACAGCTGAGACAGTGTTGGACAGGGATACAGCTGAGACAGTGTTGGACAGGGATACAGCTGAGACAGTGTTGGACAGGGATACAGCTGAGAGACGGTGTTGGACAGGGATACAGCTGAGACAGTGATGGACAGGGATACAGCTGAGACAGTGTTGGACAGGGATACAGCTGAGACAGTGTTGGACAGGGATACAGCTGAGACAGTGTTGGACAGGGATACAGCTGAGACAGTGTTGGACAGGGATACAGCTGAGACAGTGTTGGACAGGGATACAGCTGAGACAGTGTTGGACAGGGATACAGCTGAGACAGTGTTGGACAGGGATACAGCTGAGACAGTGTTGGACAGGGATACAGCTGAGACAGTGTTGGACAGGGATACAGCTGAGACAGTGTTGGACAGGGATACAGCTGAGACAGTGTTGGACAGGGATACAGCTGAGACAGTGTTGGACAGGGATACAGCTGAGACAGTGTTGGACAGGGATACAGCTGAGAGACGGTGTTGGACAGGGATACAGCTGAGAGACGGTGTTGGACAGGGATACAGCTGAGACAGTGATGGACAGGGATACAGCTGAGACAGTGTTGGACAGGGATACAGCTGAGACAGTGTTGGACATGGATACAGCTGAGACAGTGTTGGACAGGGATACAGCTGAGCGACGGTGTTGGACAGGGATACAGCTGAGAGACGGTGTTGGACAGGGATACAGCTGAGACAGTGTTGGACAGGGATACAGCTGAGACGGTGTTGGACATGGATACAGCTGAGACAGTGTTGGACAGGGATACAGCTGAGACAGTGTTGGACAGGGATACAGCTGAGACAGTGTTGGACAGGGATACAGCTGAGAGACGGTGTTGGACAGGGATACAGCTGAGACAGTGATGGACAGGGATACAGCTGAGACAGTGTTGGACAGGGATACAGCTGAGACAGTGTTGGACAGGGATACAGCTGAGACAGTGTTGGACAGGGATACAGCTGAGACAGTGTTGGACAGGGATACAGCTGAGACAGTGTTGGACAGGGATACAGCTGAGACAGTGTTGGACAGGGATACAGCTGAGACAGTGTTGGACAGGGATACAGCTGAGACAGTGTTGGACAGGGATACAGCTGAGAGACGGTGTTGGACAGGGATACAGCTGAGACAGTGATGGACAGGGATACAGCTGAGACAGTGTTGGACAGGGATACAGCTGAGACAGTGTTGGACATGGATACAGCTGAGACAGTGTTGGACAGGGATACAGCTGAGCGACGGTGTTGGACAGGGATACAGCTGAGAGACAGTGTTGGACAGGGATACAGCTGAGACAGTGTTGGACAGGGATACAGCTGAGACGGTGTTGGACATGGATACAGCTGAGACGGTGTTGGACAGGGATACAGCTGAGACGGTGTTGGACAGGGATACAGCTGAGACAGTGTTGGACAGGGATACAGCTGAGACAGTGTTGGACAGGGATACAGCTGAGAGACGGTGTTGGACAGGGATACAGCTGAGAGACGGTGTTGGACAGGGATACAGCTGAGACAGTGTTGGACAGGGATACAGCTGAGACAATGTTGGACAGGGATACAGCTGAGACAGTGTTGGACAGGGATACAGCTGAGACGGTGTTGGACAGGGATACAGCTGAGACAGTGTTGGACAGGGATACAGCTGAGACAGTGTTGGACAGGGATACAGCTGAGACAGTGTTGGACAGGGATACAGTGTTGGACAGGGATACAGCTGAGACAGTGTTGGACAGGGATACAGCTGAGACAGTGTTGGACAGGGATACAGCTGAGACAGTGTTGGACAGGGATACAGCTGAGAGACAGTGTTGGACAGGGATACAGCTGAGAGAATATATAGAGGAGTGAGGATCCACTGCCCTGATACTTGATCTACAGGCTGCTGTTGAGTCTCTCAGTTAACTTTTGGAATGGAAACACGGAGTGTGTCAATAATGACTTCCTCTGCTGTGGTTGACTACCTCCTCTGCCTCCCCTCCTCTGTAACACAGCTCTCTGCTGGACACAGCTCATTTCCCATTGGCTGTCTGTGTGTCAGCTCATATCCCATTGGCTGGCTGCGTGTCAGCTCATTTCCCATTGGCTGTCTGTGTGTCAGCTCATATCCCATTGGCTGGCTGTGTGTCAGCTCATATCCCATTGGCTGGCTGTGTGTCAGCTCATATCCCATTGGCTGGCTGTGTGTCAGCTCATATCCCATTGGCTGGCTGTGTGTCAGCTCATATCTCATTGGCTGGCTGTGTGTCAGCTCACCATCTTTGAGTATCTAGGTCTGTGTGATCTATGTGTGGGTAGATGTCATGTCACTGCCTTCTGATTAACTCAGATAATAACTCTGTAGTCCTCCTGAGAGACAGAGGCTTTTAATACCTGCACCAGTTCATCACGGCCTTGATGACGAAGGCTGAGTCTCAAACGGCACCTTATCCTGATGTAGTGTACTGTTCTGGTCCAGGGTTCTGGGGGATGGGCTGCCGTTCCTGATGTAGTGTACTGTTCTGGTCCTCGGGGATGGGCTGCCGTTCCTGATGTAGAGTACTGTTCTGGTCCAGGGTTCTGGGCTGCCGTTCCTGATGTAGTGTACTGTTCTGGTCCTGGGGGATGGGCTGCCGTTCCTGATGTAGTGTACTGTTCTGGTCCAGGGTTCTGGGGGATGGGCTGCCGTTCCTGATGTAGTGTACTGTTCTGGACCAGGGTTCTGGGGGATGGGCTGCCGTTCCTGATGTAGTGTACTGTTCTGGTCCTCGGGGATGGGCTGCCGTTCCTGATGTAGTGTACTGTTCTGGTCCAGGGGGATGGGCTGCCGTTCCTGATGTAGTGTACTGTTCTGGTCCAGGGGGATGGGCTGCCGTTCCTGATGTAGTGTACTGTTCTGGTCCTCGGGGATGGGCTGCCGTTCCTGATGTAGTGTACTGTTCTGGTCCAGGGTTCTGGGCTGCCGTTCCTGATGTAGTGTACTGTTCTGGTCCAGGGGGATGGGCTGCCGTTCCTGATGTAGTGTACTGTTCTGGTCCAGGGGGATGGGCTGCCGTTCCTGATGTAGTGTACTGTTCTGGTCCAGGGTTCTGGGGGATGGGCTGCCGTTCCTGATGTAGTGTACTGTTCTGGTCCAGGGGGATGGGCTGCCGTTCCTGATGTAGTGTACTGTTCTGGTCCAGGGTTCTGGGGGATGGGCTGCCGTTCCTGATGTAGTGTACTGTTCTGGTCCAGGGTTCTGGGGGATGGGCTGCCGTTCCTGATGTAGTGTACTGTTCTGGTCCAGGGTTCTGGGGGATGGGCTGCCGTTCCTGATGTTGTGTACTGTTCTGGTCCAGGGTTCTGGGGGATGGGCTGCCGTTCCTGATGTAGTGTACTGTTCTGGTCCAGGGGGATGGGGGATGGGCTGCCGTTCCTGATGTAGTGTACTGTTCTGGTCCAGGGTTCTGGGGGATGGGCATCCGTTCCTGATGTAGTGTACTGTTCTGGTCCAGGGGGATGGGCTGCCGTTCCTGATGTAGTGTACTGTTCTGGTCCAGGGTTCTGGGGGATGGGCATCCGTTCCTGATGTAGTGTACTGTTCTGGTCCAGGGGGATGGGCTGCCGTTCCTGATGTAGTGTGTTGGACAGGGATACAGCTGAGACAGTGTTGGACAGGGATACAGCTGAGACAGTGGTGGACAGGGATACAGCTGAGAGACGGTGTTGGACAGGGATACAGCTGAGACAGTGTTGGACAGGGATACAGCTGAGACAGTGTTGGACAGGGATACAGCTGAGACAGTTTTGGACAGGGATACAGCTGAGACAGTGTTGGACAGGGATACAGCTGAGAGACGGTGTTGGACAGGGATACAGCTGAGACAGTGTTGGACAGGGATACAGCTGAGACAGTGTTGGACAGGGATA
>NW_026602249.1:0-5000 GCF_029448725.1 Salvelinus fontinalis | reverse complement strand
AGGGGTTCAATGGGTCTCTTCATATATATGGCCTTTAAAAAGGTTCTGTTTAGAACAGCAAAGAAGCCTGTTTTCTGTGGCTTCCTTTAGGACGACAGGAGGAACCTCTCCTCCTCCTCTCCCTCTACCTTTTTCTCGCCTGGTTTTCCTATAAAAGCCACATAATTAAATGTCTGACATCCTCTCCTCTTCCTCTCCTCCTCTCCCTCTCCTGGTTTTCCTATCAAAGCCACATAATTAAATGTCTGACATCCTCTCCTCTTTTCTCTCCCTCTCTTTTCTCTCTATTCCTGTAATACAGGTGGTGACCATCCCTTTAAGAGCGGCTCCTGTAATAAAGGTGGTGACCATCCCTTTAAGAGCTGTGTGTGCAGTGTGGATATAGTGTGATCCTGCCCGGAGAGCTGGATGTGGAGCAGTGAGTGTCTCTGCCTGGCTCACTCCTCTCACACACACCTTGCCGCAGCCTGGACAGAGGGACACAGAGACAGCAGCTACCCACTGAGCCTCTCTCCTCCCTGGGCTGTGAGACCGGACCTCCACCCCCTCCCCTAGCTGAGGACCAGGAGACCCCCCTCTAGAGACCCACAGCGGACCTCAGAGCAATGTGACCACTGACTGAACCAAGCCAGCACCAAACAGGCTGTTATGGATCTGAGAAGAAGAAGGAACAGCACACTGTGAATCCCTGCTGGTCCAGGTACTGTCCATAACATCTGGTCCAGGACCAGTCCATAACATCCCCTCTAAACCCTGCTGGTCCAGGACCTGTCCATAACATCCCCTCTAATCCCTGCTGGTCCAGGTACTGTCCATAACATCCCCTCTAATCCCTGCTGGTCCAGGTACTGTCCACAACATCCCCACTAAACCCTGCTGGTCCAGGACCATTCCATAACATCCCCTCTAATCCCTGCTGGTCCAGGTACTGTCCATAACATCTGGTCCAGGACCTGTCCATAACATCCCCTCTAATCCCTGCTGGTCCAGGTACTGTCCATAACATCCCCTCTAATCCCTGCTGGTCCAGGTACTGTCCACAACATCCCCTCTAATCCCTGCTGGTCCAGGTACTGTCCATAACATCTGGTCCAGGTACTGTCCATAACATCTGGTCCAGGACCTGTCCATAACATCCCCTCTAATCCCTGCTGGTCCAGGTACTGTCCACAACATCTGGTCCAGGACCTGTCCATAACATCCCCTCTAATCCCTGCTGGTCCAGGTACTGTCCACAACAGCTGGTCCAGGACCTGTCCATAACATCCCCTCTAATCCCTGCTGGTCCAGGTACTGTCCATAACATCTGGTCCAGGACCTGTCCATAACATCCCCTCTAAACCCTGCTGGTCCAGGTACTGTCCATAACATCTGGTCCAGGACCAGTCCATAACATCCCCTCTAATCCCTGCTGGTCCAGGTACTGTCCATAACATCCCCTCTAATCCCTGCTGGTCCAGGACCTGTCCATAACATCCCCTCTAATCCCTGCTGGTCCAGGTACTGCCCATAACATCTGGTCCAGGACCTGTCCATAACATCCCCTCTAATCCCTGCTGGTCCAGGACCTGTCCACAACATCTGGTCCAGGACCAGTCCATAACATCCCCTCTAATCCCTGCTGGTCCAGGTACTGTCCATAACATCCCCTCTAAACCCTGCTGGTCCAGGTACTGTCCATAACATCCCCTTTAATCCCTGCTGGTCCAGGTACTGTCCATAACATCTGGTCCAGGTACTGTCCATAACATCCCCTCTAATCCCTGCTGGTCCAGGTACTGTCCACAACATCTGGTCCAGGACCAGTCCTTAACATCCCCACTAAACCCTGCTGGTCCAGGTACTGTCCACAACATCTGGTCCAGGACCAGTCCATAACATCCCCTCTAATCCCTGCTGGTCCAGGACCAGTCCATAACATCCCCTCTAATCCCTGCTGGTCCAGGTACTGTCCACAACATCTGGTCCAGGACCTGTCCATAACATCCCCTCTAATCCCTGCTGGTCCAGGTACTGTCCACAACATCCCCTCTAATCCCTGCTGGTCCAGGTACTGTCCACAACATCTGGTCCAGGACCTGTCCATAACATCCCCTTTAATCCCTGCTGGTCCAGGTACTGTCCACAACATCTGGTCCAGGACCTGTCCATAACATCCCCTCTAAACCCTGCTGGTCCAGGACCTGTCCACAACATCTGGTCTAGGACCTGTCCATAACATCCAACATTCCCTCTAAACCTTGTTTAAATCAAACCTCTAACCTTGGTGCCAGTCTGTTTTTTGCCAATTCCTTATAGAATTGTCACGCCATATTTGGCTTGACAATGACATTGGAGTAAACAAACACACAGACTGATCTGGGACCAGGTTAGCAAACTTCCATTGGAGTAAACAAACACACAGACTGATCTGGGACCAGGTTAGCAAACTTCCATTGGAGTAAAGCAAACACACAGACTGATCTGGAACCAGGTTAGCAAACTTCCATTAGAGTAAACAAACACACAGACTGATCTGGGACCAGGTTAGCAAACTTCCATTAGAGTAAACAAACAAACAGACTGATCTGGAACCAGGTTAGCAAACTTCCATTGGAGTAAACAAACACACAGACTGATCTGGGACCTATTCTCCTACCAAGAGTGTCTGAATAGCTCTTTATCATAAGTTCCTCTCTACCAAGTTAACTACATATTCTGAAACGTTGTGAGTTGGTGCTGATCATTCATCATAGTGTCTCTCTGCATAGTGGGAATGCTGCCATGGTTACCAAGGCTAGTGGTCAGATAGGTATCTCTCTGCATAGTGGGAATGCTGCCATGGTTACCAAGGCTAGTGGTCAGATAGGTATCTCTCTGCATAGTGGGAATGCTGCCATGGTTACCAAGGCTAGTGGTCAGATAGGTATCTCTCTGCATTGTAGGAATGCTGCCATGGTTACCAAGGCTAGTGGCCAGATAGTTATCTCTCTGCATAGTAGGAACACTACTGTATCACCATGGTTACCAAGGCTAGTGGTCAGATAGTTATCTCTCTGCATTGTAGGAACACTACTGTATCACCATGGTTACCAAGGCTAGTGATCAGGTAGTTATCGCTCTGCATTGTAGGAATGCTGCCATGGTTACCAAGGCTAGTGGCCAGATAGTTATCTCTCTGCATAGTAGGAACACTCTGTATCACCATGGTTACCAAGGCTAGTGGCCAGATAGTTATCTCTCTGCATTGTAGGAACACTACTGTATCACCATGGTTACCAAGGCTAGTGGTCAGATAGTTATCTCTCTGCATTGTAGGAATGCTGCCATGGTTACCAAGGCTAGTTGCCAGATAGTTATCGCTCTGCATTGTAGTAATGCTGCCATGGTTACCAAGGCTAGTGGCCAGATAGTTATCTCTCTACTATTCCAGATTTAGTCCTAATGATACCAACTATACTATTCCAGATAAAGTCATAATGATACCAACTATACTATTCCAGATAAAGTCATAATGATACCAACTATACTATTCCAGATAGATAAAGTCATAATGATACCAACTATACTATTCCAGATAGATAAAGTCATAATGATACCAACTATTCTATTCCAGATAAAGTCCTAATTATATCAACTATACTATTCCAGGTAAAGTCATAATGATACCAACTATACTATTCCAGATAGATAAAGTCATGATGATACCAACTATACTATTCCAGATAGATAAAGTCATAATGATACCAACTATTCTATTCCAGATAGATAAAGTCATAATGATACCAACTATACTATTCCAGATAAAGTCCTAATGATACCAACTATACTATTCCAGATAAAGTCATAATGATACCAACTATACTATTCCAGATAAAGTCATAATGATACCAACTATACTATTCCAGATAAAGTCATAATGATACCAACTATACTATTCCAGGTAAAGTCATAATGATACCAACTATACTATTCCAGATAAAGTCATAATGATACCAACTATACTATTCCAGATAGATAAAGTCATAATGATACCAACTATACTATTCCAGATAAAGTCATAATGATACCAACTATACTATTCCAGATAAAGTCATAATGATACCAACTATACTATTCCAGATAGTTTAAGTGATAATGATACCAACTATACTATTCCAGATAAAGTGATAATGATACCAACTATACTATTCCAGATAAAGTCATAATGATACCAACTATTCTATTCCAGATAAAGTCATAATGATACCAACTATTCTATTCCAGATAAAGTCATAATGACACCAACTATACTATTCCAGATTTAGTCCTAATGATACCAACTATACTATTCCAGATAAAGTCATAATGATACCAACTATACTATTCCAGATAAAGTCATAATGATACCAACTATACTATTCCAGATAAAGTCATAATGGTACCAACTATTCTATTCCAGATAGTCATAATGATACCAACTATACTATACTATTCCAGATAGATAAAGTCCTAATGATACCAACTATTCTATTCCAGATAAAGTCATAATGATACCAACTATACTATTCCAGATAAAGTCATAATGATACCAACTATACTATTCCAGATAAAGTCATAATGATACCAACTATACTATTCCAGATAAAGTCCTAATGATACCAACTATACTATTCCAGATAAAGTCCTAATGATACCAACTATACTATTCCAGATAGATAAAGTCATAATGATACCAACTATACTATTCCAGATAAAGTCATAATGATACCAACTATTCTATTCCAGATAAAGTCATAATGATACCAACTATACTATTCCAGATAAAGTCATAATGATAACAACTATACTATTCCAGATAGATAAAGTCATAATGATACCAACTATACTATTCCAGATAAAGTCATAATGATACCAACTATACTATTCCAGATAAAGTCATAATGATACCAACTATACTATTCCAGATAAAGTCATAATGATACCAACTATACTATTCCAGATAAAGTCATAATGATACCAACTATTCTATTCCAGATAGA
>NW_026602248.1:0-21778 GCF_029448725.1 Salvelinus fontinalis | reverse complement strand
AGACAGAAAGAGAGGAGAGAGAGACAGAAAGAGAGAGGGAGATGAGAGAGAGACAGAAAGAGAGGAGAGAGAGACAGAAAGAGAGAGGGAGATGAGAAAGAGACAGAAAGAGAAAGAGAGGAGAGAGAGACAGAAAGAGAGAGGGAGATGAGAAAGAGACAGAAAGAGAGAGTGAACACCACAGAGAAAGAAAATAAATGAAGAATGTCTGTCAAAGAAAGTAGATCTATCGATGGATGGGGATCAGTATGGATGGGGAACAGTATGGATGGGAAACAGTATGGATGGGGATCAGGGTCTGTTGGGCTCCTGGTATCCTGGACTGGGATCCTAACGAGGGGAAGGCCTTTCTGGTGTTCAGCGGTCCGCTGCCCCCCCTCTCTCAGCTCCACAGACACACGTTGCTGGTCGTCTGGCAGGTGGAGCCCTTCTCAGCCGGGGACAGGTAGAGCTTGCCGCTTGGGCACACGCACAGCTCGTACACAGTCTGTTTGGGGTACGTGGTGCCCGGCGCCCCGTGCAGCGGGTCCGCCGCTGTCCCGTGAGGAATGTTCCCCAGCCGAATTGTGGTGGAATCTAAAAAGATCTGGAGAGTGAGAGAAAAAGAAAGAAAGAGAGATAAAGAGGGAGAAAAAGACAATAAGATATAAAACAGAAGGAAGTGAATACAGACAGACAGACAGACAGACAGACAGACAGACAGACAGAGCTCTTTTTCAAAGTGCTCAATCGCTATAGCAAGGTAATTCTAGTGTCTTAATGGTTCCTCACTCCTGCACTATCTAGCTCTCCATGTCGTGACACTATCTCTAAATTGGCCGCCATAGGACAGAGGGACACTTCCTGTCCAGTTAAACCATAGAAACAGAATGGAATTACCATGGAAATGATCACATACCAGGCAGCCATTGCGAGAGTACCCATGAGTTTACCAGTCAAATTGTGAGGGTTAGAGGTTTCTATGGATTCTATTTCTGATTTCAACACCCTTATGCGACCATGGCCTCCTCATCTGTCAAGAGACAACACCTGTGCAGAAGAACCAGCAGCAGTCAGTCAGTAGCATCTCCTCTCCCCGAGTAATGAGCACCATACACTCCATTAGAAGAGCCTTCACTAGGAGTGTGTATCGTTTATGAAGTGTCATACACACCGCTAACGACGCAATGGAGGGGCGAGAGTGAGAAGGAGCGAGACAAATATAAGGAGAAAGAGAGAGAGAGATGGAGAGAGATGGAGAGAGAGAGAGGGGAAGAGAGAGGGATAGAGAGAGATTTGTATTTCAAAAGCTGAGTGCTCCTGGTATCGTGATTGAAACAGGCAGCGATCAACTTAGAACTCATTAGATCCCCTCTTATTTATTGACGGATATTTATTCGTTTATCCATTTATTTATTTATATATGTATTTATCTAAGTATAAAGTAACAAGAGCACTCCTTGACAGCCTTAAGTAGCTCGCTACCCGGTAATCTTTCCCGGCATTTACCCACCATCATTCATGTACCCCATTTTCATGATGAAGGAGAAAAGAGAAATATACTAAATGGAGAGAGTGACATTGCAGAGAGAGAGAGAGAGAAATAAAGAGAGAGAGAGAGAAAGTGTAGGAACCAGGAAAGAGAACGCCGGTAGTCAGATATAAGCCGGCGGTAGCGAACCAATTAGTGTAAGTAATGGCGTCTCCGCAAGCTGACAGGGCACATCTTCAACAGCGTAAACACAAACAAAAGCTCAGACACACTCCTCCCTCCCCCCCTGACTCCCTCCCTCCCACCTCCCCGACTCCCTCCCTCCCTGGCTCCCTCCCTCCTCCTCCTCTCCCCAGCATGATGATGGATCAGAGACGACAGCCGCCGCCATCTTTATCATCTTTCCTTTGATTACCTGGAGCACCACCAATAGTGCATAGTCCACAGGTCTGGCCTGTTCTGCCATGGCCGTTAGCTAACTCCACAGGTCTGACCTGATCTGCTCGCTAGCTAGCTAACTCCACAGGTCTGGCCTGATCTGCCATGGCCGTTAGCTAACTCCACAGGTCTGACCTGATCTGCTCGCTAGCTAGCTAACTCCACAGGTCTGGCCTGATCTGCCATGGCCGTAAGCTAACTCCACAGGTCTGACCTGATCTGCTCGCTAGCTAGCTAACTCCACAGGTGTGGCCTGGTCTGCCCTGGCCGCTAGCCGACTTCACAGGATTTATGCTACCATGTTAGGCACAGCGTTACAGGGGTCTGGCAGGTAGCAGCATCCTACAGACAAGATGCTAAATAGCTGATAATGTACCTTAGGGGCGTGTTTCTCAAACCAGTCCTCCAGTCCTTGGACACTGGCACGTCCGATTCAACTAGTCCCGTCAACTAATAATCAAGCCCTTCATTAGCTGAATCAGGTGTGCCAGTGTTGAAATCCATCTAATGTGTGAAATGACGGGTGGTCCCTGAGGTTTGCGTCAAAAAACACCAGACCAGACCACAAAGCAACATGGAATAGGGCCCTGTGTTTTGCGCAATCATGTGACATTGCAAGATTTTATCCTGTATTTTAAGCTTTATCCAGAAATGAAAATTTGACCAAAAATGAAAGCGATGGTGCTGGACCATATGACAGAAAAAGAAAAAGGGGACAGTTTGATGAAAAGGCTTTAAATAAATGTTTCAATCCAGGCACATCACATGCCTGTGCATTACACAGGGCCCTAGGTTGAGCAGTGGTGAGCTACCGTAGTATAACACTGGTAAACACGCTCTACAACAGTTGTGTACATATCAAACTATAGTTCCCCACCCCTCTCACTGGGCACCACCCGCTGTCGCACATATTTGTTTTAACCCTGCACTAACACACTATTCACAAGCAGTCAACTAATGGCCAAGTCCTTGATTATCAAATCAAATTTGATTTGTCACATGCACCGAATACAACAGTGAAACAGTGAAATGCTTACTTGCAAGCCCTTAACCAACATAAGTGTTAAGTAAAAAATAATAATAAATAATTAAGAGCAGCAGTAAAATAGCAGTAGCGAGGCTATATACAGGGGGTACAGGTACAGAGTCAATGTGCGGGGGTACAGATTAGTCTAGGTAGTTGAGGTAATATGTACATGTAGGTAGAGTTAAAGTGACTATGTATAGATTGTCCCCAACGCTCTAGGCGACCAGTTTTGATAGCCTTTAGCCGCACCCTCATCCTACTACTCCTCTGTTCCTCGGGTGATGTGGAGGTAAACCCAGGCCCTGCATGTCCCCAGTCACCCTCATTTGTTGACTTCTGTGATCGAAAAAGCCTTGGCCTCATGCATGTCAACATCAGAAGCCTCCTCCCTAAGTTTGCCTTACTCACCGCTTTAGCACACTCTGCCAACCCTGATGTCCTTGCCGTGTCATAATCCTGGTTTAGGAAGGCCACCAAAAACTCTGAGATTTCCATACCCAACTATAACACTTTCCGTCAAGATAGAACTGCCAAAGGGGGAGGAGTTGCAATCTACTGCAGAGATAGCCTGCAAAGTTCTGTCATACTTTCCAAGTCTATGCCCAAACAGTTCGAACTTCTAATTTTAAAAATTAATCTCTCCAGAAATAAGTCTCTCACTGTTGCCGCCTGCTACCGACCCCCCTCAGCTCCCAGCTGTGCCCTGGACACCATCTGTGAATTGATCGCTCCCCATCTAGCTTCAGAGTTTGTTCTGTTAGGTGACCTAAACTGGGATATGCTTAACACCCCGGCAGTCCTACAATCTAAGCTTGATGCCCTCAATCTCACACAAATCATCAAGGAACCCACCAGGTACAACCCTAAATCCGTAAACATGGGCACCCTAATAGACATTATCCTGACCAACTTGCCCTCCAAATACACCTCTGCTGTCTTCAATCAAGATCTCAGCGATCACTGCCTCATTGCCTGTATCCGCCACGGGTCCACGGTCAAACGACCACCCCTCATCACTGTCAAACGCTCCCTAAAACACTTCTGCGAGCAGGCCTTTCTAATCAACCTGGCCCGGGTACCCTGGAAGGATATTGACCTCATCCCGTCAGTCGAGGATGCCTGGTCATCCTTTAAAAGTTACTTCCTCACCATAGTAGACAAGCATGCTCCGTTCAAAAAATGCAGAACCAAGAACAGATATAGCCCTTGGTTCACTCCAGACCTGACTGCCCTCGACCAGCACAAAAACATACTGTGGCGAACTGCAATAGCATCGAAGAGCCCCCGCGATATGCAACTGTTCAGGGAAGTCAGGAACCAATACACGCAGTCAGTCAGGAAAGCAAAGACCAGCTTTTTCAAGCAGAAATTTGCATCCTGTAGCTCTAACTCCAAAAAGTTCTGGGATACTGTAAAGTCCATGGAAAACAAGAGCACCTCCTCCCAGCTGCCCACTGCACTGAGGCTAGATAACACGGTCACCACTGATAAGTCCGTGATAATCGAAAACTTCAACAAACATTTCTCAATGGCTGGCCATGCCTTCCACCTGGCGACTCCAACCTTGGCCAACAGCCCCGCCCCCCTCGCTGCTACTCGCCCAAGCCTCCCCAGCTTCTCCTTTACCCATATCCAGATAGCAGATGTTCTGAAAGAGCTGGAAAACCTGGACCCATACAAATCAGCTGGGCTTGACAATCTGGACCCCCTATTTCTGAAACTGTCCGCCGCCATTGTCGCACCCCCTATTACCAGCCTGTTCAACCTCTCCTTCGTATCATCTGAGATCCCCAAGGATTGGAAAGCTGCCGCTGTCATCCCCCTCTTCAAAGGGGGAGACACCCTGGACCCAAACTGTTACAGACCTATATCCATCCTGCCCTGCCTAGCTAAGGTCTTCGAAAGCCAAGTCAACAAACAGATCACTGACCATCTCGAATCCCACCGTACCTTCTCCGCTGTGCAATCCGGTTTCCGAGCCGGTCACGGGTGCACCTCAGCCACGCTCAAGGTACTAAACGATATCATAACCGCCATCGATAAAAGACATTACTGTGCAGCCGTCTTCATCGACCTGGCCAAGGCTTTCGACTCTGTCAATCACCATATTCTTATCGGCAGACTCAATAGCCTCGGTTTTTCTAATGACTGCCTTGCCTGGTTCACCAACTACTTTGCAGACTGAGTTCAGTGTGTCAAATCGGAGGGCATGTTGTCCGGTCCTCTGGCAGTCTCTATGGGGGTACCACAGGGTTCAATTCTCGGGCCGACTCTTTTCTCCGTATACATCAATGATGTTGCTCTTGCTGCGGGTGATTCCCTGATCCACCTCTACGCAGACGACACCATTCTGTATACTTCCGGCCCTTCCCTGGACACTGTGCTATCTAACCTCCAAACGAGCTTCAATGCCATACAACACTCCTTCCGTGGCCTCCAACTGCTCTTAAACGCTAGTAAAACCAAATGCATGCTTTTCAACCGTTCGCTGCCTGCACCCGCACGCCCGACTAGCATCACCACCCTGGACGGTTCCGACCTAGAATATGTGGACATCTATAAGTACCTAGGTGTCTGGCTAGACTGCAAACTCTCCTTCCAGACTCATATCAAACATCTCCAATCCAAAATCAAATATAGAGTCGGCTTTCTATTCCAGAACAAAGCCTCCTTCACTCACGCCGCCAAACTTACCCTAGTAAAACTGACTATCCTACCGATCCTCGACTTCGGCGATGTCATCTACAAAGTAGCTTCCAATACTCTACTCAGCAAACTGGATGCAGTTTATCACAGTGCCATCCGTTTTGTTACTAAAGCACCTTATACGACCCACCACTGCGACCTGTATGCCCTAGTCGGCTGGCCCTCGCTACATGTTCGTCGTCAGACCCACTGGCTCCAGGTCATCTACAAGGCTATGCTAGGTAAAGTGCCGCCTTATCTCAGTTCACTGGTCACGATGGCTACACCCACCCGTAGCACGCGCTCCAGCAGGTGTATCTCACTGATCATCCCTAAAGCCAAAACCTCATTTGGACGCCTTTCCTTCCAGTTCTCTGCTGCCTGCGACTGGAACGAATTGCAAAAATCTCTGAAGTTGGAGACTTTTATCTCCCTCAACAACTTTAAAAATCTGCTATCCGAGCAGCTAACCGATCGCTGCAGCTGTACATAGTCCATCTGTAAACTACCCACCCAATTTACCTACCTCACCCCCATACTGCTTTTATTTATTTACTTTTCTGCTCTTTTGTACACCAGTATCTCTTCTTGCACATGATCATCTGATGATTTATCACTCCAGTGTTAATCTGCTAAATTGTAATTATTCGATTTATTGCCTACCTCATGCCTTTTGCACACATTGTATATAGATTCTCTTTTTTCTACCATGTTATTGACTTGTTTATTGTTTACTCCATGTGTAACTCTGTGTTGTTGTCTGTTCACACTGCTATGCTTTATCTTGGCCAGGTCGCAGTTGCAAATGAGAACTTGTTCTCAACTAGCCTACCTGGTTAAATAAAGGTGAAATAAAAAAATAAAAAAACAAATAAAAAAATAAAAAACAGAGAGTAGCAGCATAACAAGCGAGGGGGGGCAATGCAAAAATAATCTGGGTAGCCATTTGATCAGCTGTTCAGGAGGCTTATGGCTTGGGGGTAGAAGCTATTAGGAAGCCTTTTGGACCTAGACTTGGCGCTCCGGTACCGCTTGACGTGCAGTAGTGAAGAGAACAGTCTATGACTTGTGTGGCTGGAGTATTTTACCATTTTAGGGCCTTCCTGGTATAGAGGTCCTGGATGACAGGAAGCTTGGCCCCAGTGATGTAATGGGCCGCACGCTCTACCCTCTGTAGTGCCTTGCAGTCGGAGGCCGACTTCATATAATAATAATAATAACTAAATATGTTTATGGATTTCATAAAGGCCAATAAAAGGTGGCGCCGATAGAGATGGCAGCTTCGCTTCAAATCATTAGAAACTACATTCCTAAAGAAAATACTGTACTTTTTACTCCATACATTTTCCTTGACACCTAAAAGTACTAGTTACATTTTGAATGCTTAGCAGGACAGGAAAATGGTCAAACTCACACAGTTGTCAAGAGAACATCCCTGGTCATCTAGTGCCTCTGATCTGGAGGACTCACTAAACACATATGTTTTGTTTGTAAATGATGTCTGAGTGTTGGAGTGTGCCCCTGGCTATCCGGATTTTTATTTGTATTTTTTTTAAATGGTGCCATCTGGTTTGCTTAATGTAAGGAATTTGAAATGATTCATACTTTTAATTTAGATACTTAAGTATATTTTAGCAATTACATTTAGTGTTGATACTTAAGTATATTTAAAACCAAATACTTTTAGACTTTTACTCAAGTAGTATTTTACTGGGTGACTTTCACTTTTACTTAAGTAATTTTCTATTAAGGTATCTTTACTTTTACTCAAGTATGACAATTGGGTACTTTTTCCACCACTGCAATTGATTGCAGGAAATGCAGAAATTATAAAAGTTGATTTGAACAGTATAAACAATCAGAATGGAAAAATACTCAATGAAATCACTTAGAATGTATGTGTTACCACCCTAGGAACACTCACTACTCAAAGCAAATGTAAAACTTAAATTATTCAAAAACTATAAACACTGTCAAATACCGTCACACCATCCAATTTTTTAATAATATTTTGCCCATATCGCCCAGCCCTAGTCAAGGATCATATCACCTCCACCCTACCTGCTATTCTAGACACTCCAATTTTCTTACCATCACAATAGGTCCACAGACGATACAATCGCCATCACACTGCACACTGCCCTATCCCATCTGAACAAGAGGAATACCTATGTAAGAATGCTGTTCATTGACTACAGCTCAGCATTCAACACCATAGTACCCTCCAAACTCAACATTAAGCTTGAGATCCTGGGTGTCGACCCCGCCCTGTGCAGCTGGGTCATGGACTTCCTGACAGGACGCCCCCCCGGTGGTGAAGGTAAGAAACAACATCTCCACTCCGCTGATCCGAAAACACTGGGGTCCCACAAGGGTGCGTTCTCAGCCCCCTCCTGTACTCCCTGTTCACCCACGACCGCGTGGCCATGCACGCCTCCAACTCAATCATCAAGTTTGCAGATGTGCACTACAGCGGTAGGCTTGATTACCAACAACGACGTGACAGTCTACAGGGAGGTGAGGGCTCTTGGAGTGTGGTGTCAGTAAAATAACCTTTCACTCAATGTGAGCAAAACAAAAGAGATGATTGTGGACATCAGGAAACAGGAAAGGGAGCACCCCCCATCCACATCGATGGTACAGCAGTGGAGAAGGTGGAAAGTTTTAAGTTCCTCAGTGTACATATCACCGACAAACTGAAATGGTCCACGCACAAAGACAGTGTGGTGAAGAAGGCGCAACAGTGGCTTGTCATCGAAAACCCTCACAAACTTTTACAGGTGCACAATTGAGAGCATCGTGTCAGGCTGTATCACCGCCTGGTACAGCAACTGCACCGTCCTCAAACGCAAGGCTCTCCAGAGGGTGGTGTAACGCTCATTCCTTCGGCGATAAACACGAATCCGACCATCACCCCCAGTGAGACAAAACCGCGACTCATCAGTGAAGAGCACTTTTTGCCAGTCCTATCTGGTCCAGCGACGGTGGGTTTGTGCCCATTGGCAACATTGTTGCCGGTGATGTCTGGTGAGGACCTCAGTCTAGCCTCTCTCAGCCTATTGCGGACAGTCTGAGCACTGATGGAGGGATTGTGCGTTCCTGGTGAAGCTCGGGCAGTTGTTGTTGCCATCCTGTACCTGTCCCGCATCTGTGATGTTCGGATGTACCGATCCTGTGCAGGTGTTGTTACACGTGGTCTGCCATTGCTAGGACGATCAGCTGTCCATCCTGTCTCCCTATAGAACTGTTTCAGGCGTCTCACAGTACGGACATTGTAATTTATTGCTCTGGCCACATCTTCAGTTCTCATGCCTCCTTGCAGCATGCCTAAGGCACGTTCACGCAGATGAGCAGGGACACTGGGCATTTTTCTTTTGGTGTTTTTCAGAGTCAGTAGAAAGGCTTCTTTAGTGTCCTAAGTTTTCATAACTGTGACCTTAATTGCCTACCGTCTGTAGGTGTCTTAACGACCGTTCCACTGGTGCATGTTCATTCATTGTTTATGGTTCATTGAACAAGCATGGGGAACAGTGTTTAAACCCTTTACAATGAAGATATGTGAAGTTATTTGGAGTTTTACGAATTATCTTTGAAAGACAGGGTCCTGAAAAAGGGAATTTTCTTATTTTGCTGAGTTTAGATTGTGTGTATTAGGTTTTGTTGTGGAATTGTTAGATATGACCTGTTAGATACTGCTGCACTGTCAGATCTAGAAGCATAAGCATTTTGCTACACTCGCAATAACATCTGCTAACCATGTGTATGTGACCAATAAAACTTGATTTGATATATATAGCGTTTGTGTATTAGATATTACACTCCAGGGAGATTTGATTTTAGCATATTGTTCCATGATAGGGAAAATTACTCTCTCTGCCCTTTCTACCTATGGGAGGAGAGATCACTGGCACCGGGGGGTTTCTAAACCAATCAGATTCCCCAGGACCTCCTCTCCATAGCAACAACGACCCACAATGGAACAACAAAACTCAAATAACACCTAACATTGCACTGTCATCATACCATAACCCCAAAAAGGAGAGATAGAAAACTGAGAAAGAAGGGAACGGAGGAAGAGAGGAGCAGAAATAATTTGTGCCAGTTTATAAAAGGATTACAGTTGACACACATGCCAAATGAAAGTGTCTGTAAGTATTAGTCCTTGTCACAGCAGCAGCCGTAGCTAGCGCAGTGCTAGCAGCCCCTCCACATTATGTTTATGGGGCAGATGCTAGCTTCCTTAGCCTACCCCCCCCCCCCCCCCTTCCTACCCTGAACGAGTAGGGACGGGCAATTATAGGCGGTCAAAACATTTTTCATGGATGATTTCTCCCGACGCAGCTGGAGAAGAGAGGGAGAGGGAAGAGGAGGGAGAATAGAGGAGGAAGAAGGTATCTTGAACCGAAACCCTTTTAGTGTCTCAGCATGTCGGCAGGAGGGATGGGAGGAAGGGGGAGTTGAAGGACGAAAGTGGTGCCTTTGCGGAGGTGATGGCTGGGAGTGCAAAAGCATGCAGGCACACTGACACACACAGACACACACACACATCACGGTGGTGGTACAAATGACTAGGACCATCTGAGTGCATTACACAGTCCATTACCCTCCCAGAATGAGCCTACATAAGAATGTCACATGACAATGGAGGAAATGGGAAGAAGTGGATGGAGAGGAGCTAGTGTTTCCATTGACTCAGACAATGTCCCATTAATCACACTGATACTAATGTGGACCAGCACCACTGGAAAGACCTGTCTCTTTGACTAGTGTGAGGCAAATGGCACCCTATTCTCCATATGGCTCTAGTAGTGCACTATATAGGGAATAGAGTACTATTTGGGACATAACGATACTGTGAGTGCAAACAGTTTTTAAAAAATGGGCCAGGAGTTGTTCCTCTCCAGATGATTCTGGTCCCTAGTTGTAGCTGAATGATATGATATAACTCCAGGCCATAACTAGGGCCAGGAGTTTTTCCTCTCCAGATGATTCTGGTCCCTAGTAGCATCAACACATACCACAACCACACTATAAACACATACCACAAAATCACACACACACACACACACACACACACACACACACACACACACACACACACACACACACACACACACACACACACACACACACACACACACACACACACACCATTAACACATTCCACAACGTCACACACACACACACACACCATCAACGTCACACACACCATCACCACACCACATCACACACACACACACAAAATCAACTCATATCACAACGCCATCAACACACGCAACAACACCATCAGGCAACAAACACACAAAGACGCCCTTTTGAGATTGAATCGGTGCTAAATTAAAACAGAGCAACTTCATGAATTATAAATGGTATTAAAAAAGTGCAGGGATATAATTGATGATTCATACCAATGCCCCAAAGCCAATCGAGCAGTAGGCTAATGAAGAGAGGGGGGATTTAATCGAACCAGAAAGAAATCTCCTCCTTTAAATTGCGTTAAGGTTATTTTATGCTGATAAGATGCATGCTGCAATCACAGCACCTGGGGGCTTGTTGGGGAGAGCTCTGACGAACCCTCTTGTGAGTTTAATGTTCCTTTCCCTCGCCGCGACACCAATGATGTCCTCATCTCAAGAGTCTCAAGAGCCATCTCTGTTTATCCTCAAAACGTGTTTTTGTCTAATTTAGCCCTGAAAGTTAAGTAAAATAGGGTGAAGGCAAAGTTTTATATGAGGGAAAGGGGACAAGTTGGTGTGTGTGTCTGTCTGTGTGTGTGTGTGTGTGTGTGTGTGTGTGTGTGTGTGTGTGTGTGTGTGTGTGTGTGTGTGTGTGTGTGTGTGTGTGTGTGTGTGTGTGTGTGTGAGCGAGCGAGCGAGAAACAGCAAGAGAGAGCAAGAGACAGAGAGCAAGAGAGAGAGACACAGCAAGAGAGAGAAAGAGAGAGAGAGAGATCACAGAAGTTATATCAAATCAATTTAGAGTGGAAGAGTATGTGAATAGAAACTTCAGATATGTGTGGGCTAAACTAAATTTTTTATGATAAAAATACAGAAATTCCCACTTGACATTCATCTCAAGATAGGATTCATTCAACCTACATACAACTGGGGCAAAACGACTATATACACTGAGTGCACAAAACATTAGGAACACCTACTCTTTCCATGACGTAGGCCGACCAGGTGAATCCAGGTGAAAGCTGTGATCCCTTGTTGATGTCACTTGTTAAATCCACTTCAATCAGTGTAGACGAAGGGGAGGAGACAGGTTAATAAAGAAGGAATTTTAAGCCTTGATACAACTGATACATGGATTGTGTATGTGTGCCATTCAGAGGGTGAATGAGCAACACAAAATATTTAAGTGCCTTTGAACAGGGGGATGGTAGTAGGTGCCAGGCGCACCGGTTTGAGTATGTCAAGAACAACGCTACTGCAACGCTACTGGGTTTTTCCCCTCAACAGTTTGCATTGGCGTGGACCAGCATCCCTGTGGAACCATTTTGACACCTTGTAGTCCATGACCTGACACATTGAGGCTGTTCTGAGGGCAAAGGGGGTTGCAACTCAATATTAGGAAGGTGTTCTTAATGTTTTGTACTCAGTATTTGCAGCAGCTACAGAACCACAGAAACACAATACAGGATCTACAACTCTAGAATAGCTAGTCATGTCTGTCTACATTGACACCAAAGGGAATCATGACTGTACTGGACTGCATTGTTCCTCAACCACTGTGGATACTAAAGATTGTTCTAGAATAGCTGGTCATGTCTGTCCACATTGATGCCAAAGGGAATCATGACTGTACTGGACTGCATTGTTCCTCAACCACTGTGGATACTAGAGATTGTTCTAGAATAGCTGGTCATGTATGTCCACATGTCTATCACCCACTGTGGCTACAGAAGCTACTACCAGGCAGACATGTGACATCCCCCAGCGAGGGGTTGGGACTAGGATGTCACAGATCCATGGCTCTGGTGCAATATCCACACAAGTCTACACCTGTTGTATTCGGCACACATGACAAATACACTTTGATTTGATTTGAAGCATACCATTTAGGAGGAAGCTATGGTTGTGTCTGAAATGGTATCTTATGTACTATATAGTGCAGTGCACTACTATTGACCAGGGCCCATAGGGCTAAAGTAGTTTACTATATAGGGCACAGGGACCCAATTCAGACACAGTCTGTGTATTGGACAAGTGGTACAATAGTATGGATATTGGAAAGTTGCCATACCGTCACCATAGTGACAGATCCTAGTACTGTACTGACCACCATAATAAATCTGAGACCTAGTCCAGCTGTAGTGACAGACCCTAGTACTGTACTGACCACCATAATAAACCTGAGACCTAGTCCAGTGTAGTGACAGACACTAGTACTGTACTGACCATCATAATAAACCTGATACCTAGTCCAGCTGTAGTGACAGATCCTAGTACTGTAATGACCACCATAATAAACCTGAGACCTAGTCCAGCTGTTGTGACAGACCCTAGTACTGTACTGACCATCATAATAAACCTGAGACCTAGTCCAGCTGTAGTGACAGACCCTAGTACTGTACTGACCATCATAATAAACCTGAGACCTAGTCCAGCTGTAGTGACAGGCCCTAGTACTGTACATCATAATAAACCTGAGACCTAGTCCAGCTGTAGTGACAGACCCTAGTACTGTACTGACTATCATAATAAACCTGAGACCTAGTCCAGCTGTAGTGACAGACCCTAGTACTGTACTGACCAGCATAATAAACATGAGACCTAGTCCAGCTGTAGTGACAGACCCTAGTACTGTACTGACCACCATAATAAACCTGAGACCTAGTCCAGTGTAGTGACAGACCCTAGTACTGTACTGACCACCATAATAAACCTGAGACCTAGTCCAGTGTAGTGACAGACCCTAGTACTGTACTGACCACCATAATAAACCTGAGACCTAGTCCAGTGTAGTGACAGACACTAGTACTGTACTGACCATCATAATAAACCTGAGACCTAGTCCAGTGTAGTGACAGATCCTAGTACTGTGCACCATAATAAACCTGAGACCTAGTCCAGCTGTAGTGACAGACCCTAGTACTGTACTGACCACCATAATAAACCTGAGGCCTAGTCCAGTTTAGTGACGGCATGATGCACACAGACAGAGGGGACAAAGACACAACAATGGAAATGTCCTATAGGTCTTTTAGAAGCGTTTGTGTGTCTGTGCCTGTCTGCTGCCTCAGCGTGACACTAGGACATTGTCAGACAGAACGCAGACCTCGCCACCGTCATGGTTACCATCATCATTGCCAAACATTGGACAGCTGTGATTTATCTGTTCTGAACTGATGTTTAATGACATACAGGGCATTCAGAAATTATTCACACCCCTTGAGTTTTTACAAATGTTGTGTTACATCCTGAATTTAAAATGTATTAAATGTATATGTTGTGTCACTGGCCTACACACAATACACCATAATGTCAAAGTGGAATTATGTTTTTATAAATTCATTCAAATTCATTAAGAATCGAAAGATGAAATGTCTTTAGTCAATAAATATTTAACCCCCCAAGCCTAAATTCGTTCAGGAGTAATAATTTGCTTAACAAGACACAGTTGCACAGACTGTGTGCAATAATAGCGTTTAACATGATTTTGGATTGACTACCTTATCTCTGTTCCCCACACATACAATTACTGTATCTGTAAGGTCCTTCAGTCCAGAAGTGAATTTCAAACAGATTCAACCACAAGGACCAGGGAGGTGTTCCAATGCCTAGCAAAGAAGGGTACGTAATAGTAGAATAGTAAAAATAAATAACATTGAATATCCCTTTGAGCATTGTGAAGTTATTTATTAGACTTTGGATGGTGTATCAATACACCATGTCACTACCAAGATACAGGCGTCCTTACTAACTCAGTTGCCGGAGTGGAAGGAAACCACTCAGGGACTTTACCATGAGGCCATTGGTGACTTTAAAACAGTTACAGATTGTAATGGCTGTGATAGGAGACAACTGAGGATGGATCAATAACATTGTAGTTACCCCACAATACTAACCTAAATGACAGAGTGAAATGAAGGAAGCCTGTACAGAATAAAAATATTCCATGCATCCTGTTTGCAATAAGGCACTAAAGGAAAACTGCAAAAAATGTGGCAAAGAAATGAACTTTAGATTTTTGTCCTGAATACAAAGCTTTATGTTTGGGGCAAATCCAACACAACCCATCACTGAGTACCACTCTTCATATTTTCAAGCATGGTGGTGGCTACATCATGTTATGGATATGCTTGTCATCTGCAAGAACTAGGGAGTTTTTTAGGATAAAAAAAATGGAATAGAGCTAAACACAGGCAAAATCCTAAAGGAAAACCTAGTTCAGTCTGCTTTCCAACAGACACTAGGAGACAAATTCACCTTTCAGCAGGACAATAACTTAAAAAACAAGGCCAAATATACACTCGAGTTGCTTACCAAGATGAAATTGAAGTTTCGTAAGTGGCCTAGTTACAATTTTGACTTAAATTATCTTGAAAATCTGTGGCAAGACCTGAAAATGGTTGTCTAGCAGTCATCAACAACCAACTTGACAGAGCTTGAAGAATTTAAAAAAGAATAATGTGCAAATATTGTACATTCCAGATGTGCAAAGCTCTTAGAGACTTACACAGAAAGACTCACTGCTGTAATCGCATCCAAAATAAATATAACATGTATTGACTTAAGGGTGTTAATACCTATGTAAATGAGATATTTCTGTATTTCATTTTCATGACATTTGCAAAAAAATATATAATACATGTTTTCACTTTGTCATTATGGGTTAGCGTGAGTAAATGGGTGAGAGAAAAATATAGATTCAATCCATTTTGAATTCAGGCTGTAACAACAAAATATGACTTGTTTCAGGAAACTAGGCGTAGCTCGTGCGTCACTACTACACAGGAGCGCCATTTGAAAGTAAATGCATTTTTTGGCAGAAATGCCTTCTTGAACATGTGAACTTATATGTGCCTTAATAACAAACTTGTATACCATCTGTGAATACGAATACAATTGTTAAATTACGAGCCTAGTTGGTTTAGCCACGGAAAAAGTTAGAAACCTTCCCGCTAGCCATGATTGGCTGAGATAATGAGTTGGCTGGATATGCCGAGAGATAAGTATGGATTGGTCTGCCATATAGCACACTTCTGTCTATAATATGAGCTGGTCAGTATGTGTAGGTAATCCTTTCTAACGCTGCTTTTTTGAAAGATATCACGTAGTAGAACTGCATAAGTGTTGCTCTCCACTTTCTGGAGGACCGAGTTTTGAAATCAGTGGAACCAGAGAATGATAGCTAAGGAGATGGAGAAAATTCTGGCGTTTGATTGCAAATATGCAGACGGAGTGGAAAAGAGAACACACAGAAGGCTGCTGTATAAAACACCGGTCTCTGGATCACATCTTCTAAGGGCAACCATGGCAACCGTGACAGAGAGGCAGAAGCGTCCAGCTAGCTAGCTACATGTTCAGATATTAACGGTAACTAGCACACTTTTGTACATTGCGCTATTCCGTACAATTGACCTTATTTTAGCGCACCAAAAAATGTAATACTTCCAGGTCAACTGTAATATGAATACCAGACCTCCATGCTGCCCGTCTCCGCATGATTGAAGAAAGCAATGAGCTCCATCAGGCCTTTTTAAAAATGGCGAGTGGGGAAGCGAAATCTACTGCGAGATAGTGAAAGTGTGGTGAAACAGCTTTTTTTCACCTGATCTGTCCAACTTATCACATCTAAAATGTAAATAAAACACTATAATGAGTTTATATAATGTGTCATTACATACCTATTTGAAGGTTTGTGTCGAATTTGAATCGGGTAAATAAATAAATAAATATATCTCAGAGACATTTGCATTGCTAGTTATAGCCTAATGTTAGCTAGCTAACAGTGAACCTGGCTGGTTAGCGATCTGCAGATTCATGCATGGTAGTAACATTATCAGTTGGGATTATGGTTCGTTGTTTAGCTAGCTAGCTTACATGTCTAAACAAAAGACTCCACTATGCAAGCCACTATTTCCATAGAATGATTATGATGTCACTGCGACAACTGTCGATAGACTATGTGTATGTACTCCGATTTCAGAGGACTCTCGTCTGAGTGTTCCAGAGCGCAGAATAACAGCCAAATTTACGAACCTGTTGAATACGGCCGGTGTCAGTAAACATTGGTAAAAAAGCGTAGTGAAATTGTTGCCAGCAGCACAGTTGCATTCACCAATGCTCTGATAACATAAAAACATCCTAAACAGCTCTGCTAGGGTGAGAAAAATGAGTGAGCCGTTCTCTCATTTGTGTCAGTGTAACAGTATAACTTTTACGTCGTCCCCTCGCCCCGACACGGGCGCGAACCAGGGAACTTCTGCACACATCAACAGTCACCCACGAAGCAGCGTTACCCATCGCTCCACAAAAGCCGCTGCCCTTGCAGAGCAAGGGGCAACACTACTTAAGTCTCAGAGCAAGTGACGTAACTGATTGAAATGCTACTAGCGCGTACCCGCTAACTAGCTAGCCATTTCACATCCGTTACACTCACCCCCCTTTCAACCTCCTCCTTTTCCGCAGCAACCAGTGATCCGGGTCACGGCACCAATGTAACAGTATAACTTTTACGTCGTCCCCTCGCCCCGACACGGGCGCGAACCAGGGAACTTCTGCACACATCAACAGTCACCCACGAAGCAGCGTTACCCATCGCTCCACAAAAGCCATGGCAACACTACTTAAGTCTCAGAGCAAGTGACGTAACTGATTGAAATGCTACTAGCGCGTACCCGCTAACTAGCTAGCCATTTCACATCCGTTACATCAGGAAGTAGCTAGCAAGTTAGCCAACGTTAGCCAGTTAGCTTGGGTGCATGACAGCTGTTGTTAGGTCAGAACGCTCAGATCTACCCTACTCCTCAGCCAGAGCGTCCAGTGTGCACTCTGAACGCTCCGAGAGTGAAACGCTCTGAATTTACAAACGGACAATCTGACAAAGCTCTGAGTTTATGAATGCCCAGAGCACGCTCTGGCACTCCAGATTACAATTACAAACACACCTGTTGTATAAACCAGCCTTTAGTCTTGAAATATTTGGTTGTTTAATACATAGCCTTACGTGAATCCTTAAAGAGATGGGTGGGGCTAAAGCTTAAGAGGGTGTGTTGAGTGTAGACAAAGAAGAGCTCTGCAGTAGATACCAAAACATTCAAGGGCCATTTTGTCAAAAGTGAGGTTACAAGTTTATCACATTTCAAAGCAGAACTACTTTACTTTACCATTGTTCCTCAACTGTATTGTATGATATACCATTTAGTCTCTACTTTTATCCAATGTAAAAAACACTATTTCAAATGTTGCTACATAAGACCGAATCGTGCCGGCCGGTCACAAATCTGGAACAAGTCAAGGGGTATGAATACTTTCTGAAGGAACTGTAGGGTACTCAAGTTATGTTGGTTGCCATTTTGACAGATTTCCCCATTATTTCTCCCATATCTCAACTACAGTCAGACTGTAGTGCTGTTCCCAAACACTAGAGAATACATTATCTGGGTACATCTCAAATGGCGCCGTGTTCCCTTTATAGTGCACTTCTTTTGACCAGAGCAACTGTATGGCACCTGGTCAAAAGTAGTGCACCGAATAGGGAATAGGGGGACATCAAATCAAATCAAATGTTATTTGTCAACATACATGTGTTTAGCTGATGTTATTGTGGGTGTAGAGAAATGCCTGTAAAAGCAAACATTTGGGAGGCAGCCTGGATCTTTATTCAACCAAATTAGACACACTGTAAGACCACATATGGGTTACCCGTGCTAGTTTGTCACCTTAGCTTTGTAGTTACATGTGAATAGGTGTATTTAGTTGGGCCCTGGTTAAAAGTGCCATTACGGCTGCCTTCAATGTCTTACTGTAAAGTCAGAGAAAATATGGGTTGATCATGACAGATGTCAGTCAAATGTTGCACACTACATATGAGAAGTAGGTTTCTACTCAGGTTTCAGAGTTGTGACTGATGATGAGTAGGTGGAGGAGAAAGAGGGAGAAGAGGAGGAAGAGGAGAAAGAGAAGGAACGGGGGGAGGAAGTGAGTTACCACCACCACAACAACAAACATAGTTGAGACAGGAAGCAGTTCTAAGCGTCCACTTCAGTGCAGCTTTAGCAGTGGCTAAAAGGCTAAGAAGCTCAGAATAACTCCCAGTGAACCGACACTACATTCTTCCTATTACTACTTAGCCTTTCTCTAAGTAGGTTGAATGAGGGCAATTGAACTTTATTATATTCCGCTCTTAAAGTTGAATGGCACTAATGTACAATAAAAAAAAAGAGACAGTCAAAGGCTTTGGGCAACGGGAGGCTTCAAGATTTCATTTGAGTACCTGCCTGCTCTTTACCATTTACATGTGAGACACGGGGAGCTGAAAGAGAGAGACAATTATATTGAAATTGAGAGAGAGAGACACGGAGAGCTGAGAGAGAGTTGAGAAAGGGAGAGTAAGGAGACCTAGGGATGAGAGAGAGAGAGGAGGCCTCGGGATGAGAGAGAGAGAGACCGAGAGAGTGAGTGAGAAATACAGAGAGAGAGAAAGGAATAGAGAGACAGAGAGATAAAGAGAGCGAGCGAAAGATAGAGAGAGTGAGTAGGCCTTGGGATGAGAGAAAGAGAGCGAGACAGACAGAGCGAGTGAGTAGGCCTCGGGACTACAGGAGAGCAAGAGGACTCTGTCAAGTCTCATTCCCTCTGATTTTAATGGAAATCCCGGAGAAGGCGATAAGATACTCCCGAATCGGGAACCCGAACCCATTTGGATTTAATTCCAGCCTCTCCAAAGTTTTTAAACTTTAATGTAGCTCCTTTAAGTGCCAGCTGCTGACAACATTGATTTGGCGTTAAGCCCCGGTGTCCGATGTGGTTTGCCTTCCCTTCCAAATTGACAGAGACATCTATTTTCTCCTCTTCTCCCTCTTCATCTGTCAACGTCTTCCATCACACGAGGAATAATTGAGAATTAAAGAAAGAGAGAGGAAAGTAGGAGCGGTAAATCTAATTGGCTGTGTTCCCCAACTTCCTCATAGAGGCCCATAAGTTGTAATTTGTGTGGCCGCCAGGGCTGGACAGATGAGGGAGGAAGTCAATGCGGGGCGAAGACAGGAAGGTCAGGACGCGTCACTGGCTGTCACGGCGCACAAAGACTGACAGAACTCCATCCCACTAAGGCTACAGAGAGGTCCATCTGTTTCATAACACCCCTCGTTGTGCGTCAAAGCCCACGGTTTGCTTTGTGTCAAGTGTCTAATGCTCGTCCTACACTCTCTATGATCGTCTCTTCTCCTCTTCAGGGCATTGTCCTACCTCTAATGTGAGATCCTGATGAAGACAGACAGATCTACCTCTAATGGTAGACCCTGATGAAGACAGACAGACCCTGATGAAGACAGACAGACCCTGATGAAGACAGACAGATCTACCTCTAATGGTAGACCCTGATGAAGACAGACAGACCCTGAGGAAGACAGACAGACCCTGATGAAGACAGACAGATATACCTCTAATGGTAGACCCTGATGAAGACAGACAGACGCTGATGAAGACAGACAGATATACCTCTAATGGTAGACCCTGATGAAGACAGACAGACCCTGAGGAAGACAGACAGACCCTGATGAAGACAGACAGATATACCTCTAATGGTAGACCCTGATGAAGACAGACAGACGCTGATGAAGACAGACAGATATACCTCTAATGGTAGACCCTGATGAAGACAGACAGACCCTGATGAAGACAGACAGACCCTGATGAAGACAGACAGATATACCTCTAATGGTAGACCCTGATGAAGACAGACAGATCTACCTCTAATGGTAGACCCTGATGAAGACAGACAGACCCTGATGAAGACAGACAGACCATGATGAAGACAGACAGATATACCTCTAATGGTAGACCCTGATGAAGACAGACAGACGCTGATGAAGACAGACAGATATACCTCTAATGGTAGACCCTGATGAACACAGACAGACGCTGATGAAGACAGACAGATATACCTCTAATGGTAGACCCTGATGAAGACAGGCAGACCCTGAGGAAGACAGACAGACCCTGATGAAGACAGACAGATATACCTCTAATGGTAGACCGTGATGAAGACAGACAGACCCTGAGGAAGACAGACAGACCCTGATGAAGACAGACAGATATACCTCTAATGGTAGACCCTGATGAAGACAGACAGACCCTGATGAAGACAGACAGACCCTGATGAAGACAGACAGATATACCTCTAATGGTAGACCGTGATGAAGACAGACAGATCTACCTCTAATGGTAGACCCTGATGAAGACAGACAGACCCTGATGAAGACAGACAGACCCTGATGAAGACAGACAGACCCTGATGAAGACAGACAGACCCTGATGAAGACAGACAGACGCTGATGAAGACAGACTGATCTACCTCTAATGGTAGACCCTGATGAAGACAGACAGGCCCTGATGAAGACAGACAGACCCTGATGAAGACAGACAGACCCTGATGAAGACAGACAGACGCTGATGAAGACAGACTGATCTACCTCTAATGGTAGACCCTGATGAAGACAGACAGGCCCTGATGACGACAGACAGATCTACCTCTAATGGTAGACCCTGATGAAGACAGACAGATATACCTCTAATGGTAGACCCTGATGAAGACAGACAGATCTACCTCTAATGGTAGACCCTGATGAAGACAGACATACCCTGATGAAGACAGACAGATCTACCTCTAATGGTAGACCCTGATGAAGACAGACAGATCTACCTCTAATGGTAGACCCTGATGAAGACAGACAGACGCTGATGAAGACAGACAAATCTACCTCTAATGGTAGACCCTGATGAAGACAGACAGACGCTGATGAAGACAGACAGATCTACCTCTAATGGTAGACCCTGATGAAGACAGACAGACGCTGATGAAGACAGACAGATCTACCTCTAATGGTAGACCCTGATGAAGACAGACAGACGCTGATGAAGACAGACAGATCTACCTCTAATGGTAGACCCTGATGAAGACAGCTTGTCTAAACACTGGATATT
>NW_026602247.1:0-21782 GCF_029448725.1 Salvelinus fontinalis | reverse complement strand
TTCAGTACTGTTTAATCAGGATGATAGTAACACTGTGGACGGTTTTCAGCAATTTGCAACATTGGAATACAGAAATAAACACTTTTCCAAAAACAAGCTCTAAATCATGTTTGATGCTCTCTGTAAGTTAATTTTATTTCAGTACTGTTTAATCAGGATGATAGGAACACTGTGGACAGTTTTCAGCAAGTTGCAACATTGAAATACAGAAATAAACACTTTTCCAAAAACAAGCTCTAAATCATGTTGAAAAACAGAAATAAGCACTTTTCAAAAACAAGCTCCAAATCATGTTGAAATACGGAAATAAGCACTTTTCAAAAACAAGCTCCAAATCATGTTGAAATACAGAAATAAACACTTTTCCATAAACAAGCTCTAAATCATGTTTGATGCTCTCTGTAAGTTAATTTTATTTCAGTACTGTTTAATCAGGATGATAGTAACACTGTGAACGGTTTTCAGCAAGTTGCAACATTGGAATACAGAAATAAACACTTTTCCAAAAACAAGCTCTAAATCATGTTTGATGCTCTCTGTAAGTTAATTTTATTTCAGTACTGTTTAATCAGGATGATAGTAACACTGTGGACGGTTTTCAGCAGGTTGCAACATTGGAATACAGAAATAAACACTTTTCCAAAAACAAGCTCTAAATCATGTTGAAAAACAGAAATAAACACTTTTCAAAAACAAGCTCCAAATCATGTTGAAATACAGAAATAAGCACTTTTCAAATACAAGCTCCAAATCATGTTGAAATACAGAAATAAACACTTTTCCATAAACAAGCTCTAAATCATGTTTGATGCTCTCTGTAAGTTAATTTTATTTCAGTACTGTTTAATCAGGATGATAGGAACACTGTGGACAGTTTTCAGCAAGTTGCAACATTGAAATACAGAAATAAACACTTTTCCAAAAACAAGCTCTAAATCATGTTGAAAAACAGAAATAAACACTTTTCAAAAACAAGCTCCAAATCATGTTGAAATACAGAAATAAGCACTTTTCAAAAACAAGCTCCAAATCATGTTGAAATACAGAAATAAACACTTTTCCATAAACAAGCTCTAAATCATGTTTGATGCTCTCTGTAAGTTAATTTTATTTAAGTACTGTTTAATCAGGATTATAGTAACACTGTGGACGGTTTTCAGCAAGTTGCAACATTGGAATACAGAAATAAACACTTTTCCAAAAACAAGCTCTAAATCATGTTGAAAAACAGAAATAAGCACTTTTCAAAAACAAGCTCCAAATCATGTTGAAATACAGAAATAAACACTTTTCCATAAACAAGCTCTAAATCATGTTTGATGCTCTCTGTAAGTTAATTTTATTTCAGTACTGTTTAATCAGGATGATAGGAACACTGTGGACGGTTTTCAGCAAGTTGCAACATTGGAATACAGAAATAAACACTTTTCCAAAAACAAGCTCTAAATCATGTTGAAAAACAGAAATAAGCACTTTTCAAAAACAAGCTCCAAATCATGTTGAAATACAGAAATAAACACTTTTCCATGAACAAGCTCTAAATCATGTTTGATGCTCTCTGTAAGTTAATTTTATTTCAGTACTGTTTAATCAGGATGATAGTAACACTGTGGACGGTTTTCAGCAAGTTGCAACATTGGAATACAGAAATAAACACTTTTCCAAAAACAAGCTCTAAATCATGTTGAAATACAGAAAAAACACTTTTCAAAAACAAGCTCCAAATCATGTTGAAATACAGAAATAAACACTTTTCCATAAACAAGCTCTAAATCATGTTTGATGCACTCTGTAAGTTAATTTTATTTCAGTACTGTTTAATCAGGATGATAGTAACACTGTGGACGGTTTTCAGCAATTTGCAACATTGGAATACAGAAATAAACACTTTTCCAAAAACAAGCTCTAAATCATGTTGAAAAACAGAAATAAACACTTTTCAAAAACAAGCTCCAAATCATGTTGAAATACAGAAATAAGCACTTTTCAAAAACAAGCTCCAAATCATGTTGAAATACAGAAATAAACACTTTTCCATAAACAAGCTCTAAATCATGTTTGATGCTCTCTGTAAGTTAATTTTATTTCAGTACTGTTTAATCAGGATGATAGGAACACTGTGGACAGTTTTCAGCAAGTTGCAACATTGAAATACAGAAATAAACACTTTTCCAAAAACAAGCTCTAAATCATGTTGAAATACAGAAATAAACACTTTTCAAAAACAAGCTCCAAATCATGTTGAAATACAGAAATAAGCACTTTTCAAAAACAAGCTCCAAATCATGTTGGAATACAGAAATAAACACTTTTCCAAAAACAAGCTCTAAATCATGTTGAAAAACAGAAATAAACACTTTTCAAAAACAAGCTCCAAATCATGTTGAAATACAGAAATAAGCACTTTTCAAAAACAAGCTCCAAATCAAGTTGAAATACAGAAATAAACACTTTTCCATAAACAAGCTCTAAATCATGTTTGATGCTCTCTGTAAGTTAATTTTATTTCAGTACTGTTTAATCAGGATGATAGGAACACTGTGGACAGTTTTCAGCAAGTTGCAACATTGAAATACAGAAATAAACACTTTTCCAAAAACAAGCTCTAAATCATGTTGAAATACAGAAAAAACACTTTTCAAAAACAAGCTCCAAATCATGTTGAAATACAGAAATAAGCACTTTTCAAATACAAGCTCCAAATCATGTTGAAATACAGAAATAAACACTTTTCCATAAACAAGCTCTAAATCATGTTTGATGCACTCTGTAAGTTAATTTTATTTCAGTACTGTTTAATCAGGATGATAGTAACACTGTGGACGGTTTTCAGCAGGTTGCAACATTGGAATACAGAAATAAACACTTTTCCAAAAACAAGCTCTAAATCATGTTGAAAAACAGAAATAAACACTTTTCAAAAACAAGCTCCAAATCATGTTGAAATACAGAAATAAGCACTTTTCAAATACAAGCTCCAAATCATGTTGAAATACAGAAATAAACACTTTTCCATAAACAAGCTCTAAATCATGTTTGATGCTCTCTGTAAGTTAATTTTATTTCAGTACTGTTTAATCAGGATGATAGGAACACTGTGGACAGTTTTCAGCAAGTTGCAACATTGAAATACAGAAATAAACACTTTTCCAAAAACAAGCTCTAAATCATGTTGAAAAACAGAAATAAACACTTTTCAAAAACAAGCTCCAAATCATGTTGAAATACAGAAATAAGCACTTTTCAAAAACAAGCTCCAAATCATGTTGAAATACAGAAATAAACACTTTTCCATAAACAAGCTCTAAATCATGTTTGATGCTCTCTGTAAGTTAATTTTATTTAAGTACTGTTTAATCAGGATTATAGTAACACTGTGGACGGTTTTCAGCAAGTTGCAACATTGGAATACAGAAATAAACACTTTTCCAAAAACAAGCTCTAAATCATGTTGAAAAACAGAAATAAGCACTTTTCAAAAACAAGCTCCAAATCATGTTGAAATACAGAAATAAACACTTTTCCATAAACAAGCTCTAAATCATGTTTGATGCTCTCTGTAAGTTAATTTTATTTCAGTACTGTTTAATCAGGATGATAGGAACACTGTGGACGGTTTTCAGCAAGTTGCAACATTGGAATACAGAAATAAACACTTTTCCAAAAACAAGCTCTAAATCATGTTGAAAAACAGAAATAAACACTTTTCAAAAACAAGCTCCAAATCATGTTGAAATACAGAAATAAGCACTTTTCAAAAACAAGCTCCAAATCATGTTGAAATACAGAAATAAACACTTTTCCATGAACAAGCTCTAAATCATGTTTGATGCTCTCTGTAAGTTAATTTTATTTCAGTACTGTTTAATCAGGATGATAGTAACACTGTGGACGGTTTTCAGCAAGTTGCAACATTGGAATACAGAAATAAACACTTTTCCAAAAACAAGCTCTAAATCATGTTGAAATACAGAAAAAACACTTTTCAAAAACAAGCTCCAAATCATGTTGAAATACAGAAATAAACACTTTTCCATAAACAAGCTCTAAATCATGTTTGATGCACTCTGTAAGTTAATTTTATTTCAGTACTGTTTAATCAGGATGATAGTAACACTGTGGACGGTTTTCAGCAATTTGCAACATTGGAATACAGAAGTAAACACTTTTCCAAAAACAAGCTCTAAATCATGTTGAAAAACAGAAATAAGCACTTTTCAAAAACAAGCTCCAAATCATGTTGAAATACGGAAATAAGCACTTTTCAAAAACAAGCTCCAAATCATGTTGAAATACAGAAATAAACACTTTTCCATAAACAAGCTCTAAATCATGTTTGATGCTCTCTGTAAGTTAATTTTATTTCAGTACTGTTTAATCAGGATGATAGTAACACTGTGAACGGTTTTCAGCAAGTTGCAACATTGGAATACAGAAATAAACACTTTTCCAAAAACAAGCTCTAAATCATGTTGAAAAACAGAAATAAGCACTATTCAAAAACAAGCTCCAAATCATGTTGAAATACAGAAATAAACACTTTTCCATAAACAAGCTCTAAATCATGTTTGATGCACTCTGTAAGTTAATTTTATTTCAGTACTGTTTAATCAGGATGATAGGAACACTGTGGACAGTTTTCAGCAAGTTGCAACATTGAAATACAGAAATAAACACTTTTCCAAAAACAAGCTCTAAATCATGTTGAAATACAGAAATAAACACTTTTCAAAAACAAGCTCTAAATCATGTTGAAAAACAGAAATAAGCACTATTCAAAAACAAGCTCCAAATCATGTTGAAATACAGAAATAAACACTTTTCCATAAACAAGCTCTAAATCATGTTTGATGCACTCTGTAAGTTAATTTTATTTCAGTACTGTTTAATCAGGATGATAGGAACACTGTGGACAGTTTTCAGCAAGTTGCAACATTGAAATACAGAAATAAACACTTTTCCAAAAACAAGCTCTAAATCATGTTGAAATACAGAAATAAACACTTTTCAAAAACAAGCTCCAAATCATGTTGAAATACAGAAATAAGCACTTTTCAAATACAAGCTCCAAATCATGTTGAAATACAGAAATAAACACTTTTCCATAAACAAGCTCTAAATCATGTTTGATGCTCTCTGTAAGTTAATTTTATTTCAGTACTGTTTAATCAGGATGATAGGAACACTGTGGACAGTTTTCAGCAAGTTGCAACATTGAAATACAGAAATAAACACTTTTCCAAAAACAAGCTCTAAATCATGTTGAAATACAGAAATAAACACTTTTCAAAAACAAGCTCCAAATCATGTTGAAATACAGAAATAAGCACTTTTCAAAAACAAGCTCCAAATCATGTTGGAATACAGAAATAAACACTTTTCCAAAAACAAGCTCTAAATCATGTTGAAAAACAGAAATAAACACTTTTCAAAAACAAGCTCCAAATCATGTTGAAATAAAGAAATAAGCACTTTTCAAAAACAAGCTCCAAATCAAGTTGAAATACAGAAATAAACACTTTTCCATAAACAAGCTCTAAATCATGTTTGATGCTCTCTGTAAGTTAATTTTATTTCAGTACTGTTTAATCAGGATGATAGGAACACTGTGGACAGTTTTCAGCAAGTTGCAACATTGAAATACAGAAATAAACACTTTTCCAAAAACAAGCTCTAAATCATGTTGAAATACAGAAAAAACACTTTTCAAAAACAAGCTCCAAATCATGTTGAAATACAGAAATAAGCACTTTTCAAATACAAGCTCCAAATCATGTTGAAATACAGAAATAAACACTTTTCCATAAACAAGCTCTAAATCATGTTTGATGCACTCTGTAAGTTAATTTTATTTCAGTACTGTTTAATCAGGATGATAGTAACACTGTGGACGGTTTTCAGCAAGTTGCAACATTGGAATACAGAAATAAACACTTTTCCAAAAACAAGCTCTAAATCATGTTGAAATACAGAAAAAACACTTTTCAAAAACAAGCTCCAAATCATGTTGAAATACAGAAATAAACACTTTTCCATAAACAAGCTCTAAATCATGTTTGATGCACTCTGTAAGTTAATTTTATTTCAGTACTGTTTAATCAGGATGATAGTAACACTGTGGACGGTTTTCAGCAATTTGCAACATTGGAATACAGAAATAAACACTTTTCCAAAAACAAGCTCTAAATCATGTTGAAAAACAGAAATAAGCACTTTTCAAAAACAAGCTCCAAATCATGTTGAAATACGGAAATAAGCACTTTTCAAAAACAAGCTCCAAATCATGTTGAAATACAGAAATAAACACTTTTCCATAAACAAGCTCTAAATCATGTTTGATGCTCTCTGTAAGTTAATTTTATTTCAGTACTGTTTAATCAGGATGATAGTAACACTGTGGACGGTTTTCAGCAAGTTGCAACATTGGAATACAGAAATAAACACTTTTCCAAAAACAAGCTCTAAATCATGTTGAAATACAGAAAAAACACTTTTCAAAAACAAGCTCCAAATCATGTTGAAATACAGAAATAAACACTTTTCCATAAACAAGCTCTAAATCATGTTTGATGCACTCTGTAAGTTAATTTTATTTCAGTACTGTTTAATCAGGATGATAGTAACACTGTGGACGGTTTTCAGCAATTTGCAACATTGGAATACAGAAATAAACACTTTTCCAAAAACAAGCTCTAAATCATGTTTGATGCTCTCTGTAAGTTAATTTTATTTCAGTACTGTTTAATCAGGATGATAGGAACACTGTGGACAGTTTTCAGCAAGTTGCAACATTGAAATACAGAAATAAACACTTTTCCAAAAACAAGCTCTAAATCATGTTGAAAAACAGAAATAAGCACTTTTCAAAAACAAGCTCCAAATCATGTTGAAATACGGAAATAAGCACTTTTCAAAAACAAGCTCCAAATCATGTTGAAATACAGAAATAAACACTTTTCCATAAACAAGCTCTAAATCATGTTTGATGCTCTCTGTAAGTTAATTTTATTTCAGTACTGTTTAATCAGGATGATAGTAACACTGTGAACGGTTTTCAGCAAGTTGCAACATTGGAATACAGAAATAAACACTTTTCCAAAAACAAGCTCTAAATCATGTTTGATGCTCTCTGTAAGTTAATTTTATTTCAGTACTGTTTAATCAGGATGATAGTAACACTGTGGACGGTTTTCAGCAGGTTGCAACATTGGAATACAGAAATAAACACTTTTCCAAAAACAAGCTCTAAATCATGTTGAAAAACAGAAATAAACACTTTTCAAAAACAAGCTCCAAATCATGTTGAAATACAGAAATAAGCACTTTTCAAATACAAGCTCCAAATCATGTTGAAATACAGAAATAAACACTTTTCCATAAACAAGCTCTAAATCATGTTTGATGCTCTCTGTAAGTTAATTTTATTTCAGTACTGTTTAATCAGGATGATAGGAACACTGTGGACAGTTTTCAGCAAGTTGCAACATTGAAATACAGAAATAAACACTTTTCCAAAAACAAGCTCTAAATCATGTTGAAAAACAGAAATAAACACTTTTCAAAAACAAGCTCCAAATCATGTTGAAATACAGAAATAAGCACTTTTCAAAAACAAGCTCCAAATCATGTTGAAATACAGAAATAAACACTTTTCCATAAACAAGCTCTAAATCATGTTTGATGCTCTCTGTAAGTTAATTTTATTTAAGTACTGTTTAATCAGGATTATAGTAACACTGTGGACGGTTTTCAGCAAGTTGCAACATTGGAATACAGAAATAAACACTTTTCCAAAAACAAGCTCTAAATCATGTTGAAAAACAGAAATAAGCACTTTTCAAAAACAAGCTCCAAATCATGTTGAAATACAGAAATAAACACTTTTCCATGAACAAGCTCTAAATCATGTTTGATGCTCTCTGTAAGTTAATTTTATTTCAGTACTGTTTAATCAGGATGATAGGAACACTGTGGACGGTTTTCAGCAAGTTGCAACATTGGAATACAGAAATAAACACTTTTCCAAAAACAAGCTCTAAATCATGTTGAAAAACAGAAATAAACACTTTTCAAAAACAAGCTCCAAATCATGTTGAAATACAGAAATAAGCACTTTTCAAAAACAAGCTCCAAATCATGTTGAAATACAGAAATAAACACTTTTCCATGAACAAGCTCTAAATCATGTTTGATGCTCTCTGTAAGTTAATTTTATTTCAGTACTGTTTAATCAGGATGATAGTAACACTGTGGACGGTTTTCAGCAAGTTGCAACATTGGAATACAGAAATAAACACTTTTCCAAAAACAAGCTCTAAATCATGTTGAAATACAGAAAAAACACTTTTCAAAAACAAGCTCCAAATCATGTTGAAATACAGAAATAAACACTTTTCCATAAACAAGCTCTAAATCATGTTTGATGCACTCTGTAAGTTAATTTTATTTCAGTACTGTTTAATCAGGATGATAGTAACACTGTGGACGGTTTTCAGCAATTTGCAACATTGGAATACAGAAATAAACACTTTTCCAAAAACAAGCTCTAAATCATGTTGAAAAACAGAAATAAACACTTTTCAAAAACAAGCTCCAAATCATGTTGAAATACAGAAATAAGCACTTTTCAAAAACAAGCTCCAAATCATGTTGAAATACAGAAATAAACACTTTTCCATAAACAAGCTCTAAATCATGTTTGATGCTCTCTGTAAGTTAATTTTATTTCAGTACTGTTTAATCAGGATGATAGGAACACTGTGGACAGTTTTCAGCAAGTTGCAACATTGAAATACAGAAATAAACACTTTTCCAAAAACAAGCTCTAAATCATGTTGAAATACAGAAATAAACACTTTTCAAAAACAAGCTCCAAATCATGTTGAAATACAGAAATAAGCACTTTTCAAAAACAAGCTCCAAATCATGTTGGAATACAGAAATAAACACTTTTCCAAAAACAAGCTCTAAATCATGTTGAAAAACAGAAATAAACACTTTTCAAAAACAAGCTCCAAATCATGTTGAAATACAGAAATAAGCACTTTTCAAAAACAAGCTCCAAATCAAGTTGAAATACAGAAATAAACACTTTTCCATAAACAAGCTCTAAATCATGTTTGATGCTCTCTGTAAGTTAATTTTATTTCAGTACTGTTTAATCAGGATGATAGGAACACTGTGGACAGTTTTCAGCAAGTTGCAACATTGAAATACAGAAATAAACACTTTTCCAAAAACAAGCTCTAAATCATGTTGAAATACAGAAAAAACACTTTTCAAAAACAAGCTCCAAATCATGTTGAAATACAGAAATAAGCACTTTTCAAATACAAGCTCCAAATCATGTTGAAATACAGAAATAAACACTTTTCCATAAACAAGCTCTAAATCATGTTTGATGCACTCTGTAAGTTAATTTTATTTCAGTACTGTTTAATCAGGATGATAGTAACACTGTGGACGGTTTTCAGCAGGTTGCAACATTGGAATACAGAAATAAACACTTTTCCAAAAACAAGCTCTAAATCATGTTGAAAAACAGAAATAAACACTTTTCAAAAACAAGCTCCAAATCATGTTGAAATACAGAAATAAGCACTTTTCAAATACAAGCTCCAAATCATGTTGAAATACAGAAATAAACACTTTTCCATAAACAAGCTCTAAATCATGTTTGATGCTCTCTGTAAGTTAATTTTATTTCAGTACTGTTTAATCAGGATGATAGGAACACTGTGGACAGTTTTCAGCAAGTTGCAACATTGAAATACAGAAATAAACACTTTTCCAAAAACAAGCTCTAAATCATGTTGAAAAACAGAAATAAACACTTTTCAAAAACAAGCTCCAAATCATGTTGAAATACAGAAATAAGCACTTTTCAAAAACAAGCTCCAAATCATGTTGAAATACAGAAATAAACACTTTTCCATAAACAAGCTCTAAATCATGTTTGATGCTCTCTGTAAGTTAATTTTATTTAAGTACTGTTTAATCAGGATTATAGTAACACTGTGGACGGTTTTCAGCAAGTTGCAACATTGGAATACAGAAATAAACACTTTTCCAAAAACAAGCTCTAAATCATGTTGAAAAACAGAAATAAGCACTTTTCAAAAACAAGCTCCAAATCATGTTGAAATACAGAAATAAACACTTTTCCATAAACAAGCTCTAAATCATGTTTGATGCTCTCTGTAAGTTAATTTTATTTCAGTACTGTTTAATCAGGATGATAGGAACACTGTGGACGGTTTTCAGCAAGTTGCAACATTGGAATACAGAAATAAACACTTTTCCAAAAACAAGCTCTAAATCATGTTGAAAAACAGAAATAAACACTTTTCAAAAACAAGCTCCAAATCATGTTGAAATACAGAAATAAGCACTTTTCAAAAACAAGCTCCAAATCATGTTGAAATACAGAAATAAACACTTTTCCATGAACAAGCTCTAAATCATGTTTGATGCTCTCTGTAAGTTAATTTTATTTCAGTACTGTTTAATCAGGATGATAGTAACACTGTGGACGGTTTTCAGCAAGTTGCAACATTGGAATACAGAAATAAACACTTTTCCAAAAACAAGCTCTAAATCATGTTGAAATACAGAAAAAACACTTTTCAAAAACAAGCTCCAAATCATGTTGAAATACAGAAATAAACACTTTTCCATAAACAAGCTCTAAATCATGTTTGATGCACTCTGTAAGTTAATTTTATTTCAGTACTGTTTAATCAGGATGATAGTAACACTGTGGACGGTTTTCAGCAATTTGCAACATTGGAATACAGAAATAAACACTTTTCCAAAAACAAGCTCTAAATCATGTTGAAAAACAGAAATAAGCACTTTTCAAAAACAAGCTCCAAATCATGTTGAAATACAGAAATAAACACTTTTCCATAAACAAGCTCTAAATCATGTTTGATGCTCTCTGTAAGTTAATTTTATTTCAGTACTGTTAATCAGGATGATAGTAACACTGTGGACGGTTTTCAGCAAGTTACAACATTGGAATACAGAAATAAACACTTTTCCAAAAACAAGCTCTAAATCATGTTGAAAAACAGAAATAAACACTTTTCAAAAACAAGCTCCAAATCATGTTGAAATACAGAAATAAGCACTTTTCAAAAACAAGCTCCAAATCATGTTGAAATACAGAAATAAACACTTTTCCATAAACAAGCTCTAAATCATGTTTGATGCTCTCTGTAAGTTAATTTTATTTCAGTACTGTTTAATCAGGATGATAGGAACACTGTGGACAGTTTTCAGCAAGTTGCAACATTGAAATACAGAAATAAACACTTTTCCAAAAACAAGCTCTAAATCATGTTGAAATACAGAAATAAACACTTTTCAAAAACAAGCTCCAAATCATGTTGAAATACAGAAATAAGCACTTTTCAAAAACAAGCTCCAAATCATGTTGGAATACAGAAATAAACACTTTTCCAAAAACAAGCTCTAAATCATGTTGAAAAACAGAAATAAACACTTTTCAAAAACAAGCTCCAAATCATGTTGAAATACAGAAATAAGCACTTTTCAAAAACAAGCTCCAAATCAAGTTGAAATACAGAAATAAACACTTTTCCATAAACAAGCTCTAAATCATGTTTGATGCTCTCTGTAAGTTAATTTTATTTCAGTACTGTTTAATCAGGATGATAGGAACACTGTGGACAGTTTTCAGCAAGTTGCAACATTGAAATACAGAAATAAACACTTTTCCAAAAACAAGCTCTAAATCATGTTGAAATACAGAAAAAACACTTTTCAAAAACAAGCTCCAAATCATGTTGAAATACAGAAATAAGCACTTTTCAAATACAAGCTCCAAATCATGTTGAAATACAGAAATAAACACTTTTCCATAAACAAGCTCTAAATCATGTTTGATGCACTCTGTAAGTTAATTTTATTTCAGTACTGTTTAATCAGGATGATAGTAACACTGTGGACGGTTTTCAGCAGGTTGCAACATTGGAATACAGAAATAAACACTTTTCCAAAAACAAGCTCTAAATCATGTTGAAAAACAGAAATAAACACTTTTCAAAAACAAGCTCCAAATCATGTTGAAATACAGAAATAAGCACTTTTCAAATACAAGCTCCAAATCATGTTGAAATACAGAAATAAACACTTTTCCATAAACAAGCTCTAAATCATGTTTGATGCTCTCTGTAAGTTAATTTTATTTCAGTACTGTTTAATCAGGATGATAGGAACACTGTGGACAGTTTTCAGCAAGTTGCAACATTGAAATACAGAAATAAACACTTTTCCAAAAACAAGCTCTAAATCATGTTGAAAAACAGAAATAAACACTTTTCAAAAACAAGCTCCAAATCATGTTGAAATACAGAAATAAGCACTTTTCAAAAACAAGCTCCAAATCATGTTGAAATACAGAAATAAACACTTTTCCATAAACAAGCTCTAAATCATGTTTGATGCTCTCTGTAAGTTAATTTTATTTAAGTACTGTTTAATCAGGATTATAGTAACACTGTGGACGGTTTTCAGCAAGTTGCAACATTGGAATACAGAAATAAACACTTTTCCAAAAACAAGCTCTAAATCATGTTGAAAAACAGAAATAAGCACTTTTCAAAAACAAGCTCCAAATCATGTTGAAATACAGAAATAAACACTTTTCCATAAACAAGCTCTAAATCATGTTTGATGCTCTCTGTAAGTTAATTTTATTTCAGTACTGTTTAATCAGGATGATAGGAACACTGTGGACGGTTTTCAGCAAGTTGCAACATTGGAATACAGAAATAAACACTTTTCCAAAAACAAGCTCTAAATCATGTTGAAAAACAGAAATAAACACTTTTCAAAAACAAGCTCCAAATCATGTTGAAATACAGAAATAAACACTTTTCCATAAACAAGCTCTAAATCATGTTTGATGCACTCTGTAAGTTAATTTTATTTCAGTACTGTTTAATCAGGATGATAGTAACACTGTGGACGGTTTTCAGCAATTTGCAACATTGGAATACAGAAATAAACACTTTTCCAAAAACAAGCTCTAAATCATGTTGAAAAACAGAAATAAGCACTTTTCAAAAACAAGCTCCAAATCATGTTGAAATACAGAAATAAGCACTTTTCAAAAACAAGCTCCAAATCATGTTGAAATACAGAAATAAACACTTTTCCATAAACAAGCTCTAAATCATGTTTGATGCTCTCTGTAAGTTAATTTTATTTCAGTACTGTTTAATCAGGATGATAGGAACACTGTGGACAGTTTTCAGCAAGTTGCAACATTGAAATACAGAAATAAACACTTTTCCAAAAACAAGCTCTAAATCATGTTGAAATACAGAAATAAACACTTTTCAAAAACAAGCTCCAAATCATGTTGAAATACAGAAATAAGCACTTTTCAAAAACAAGCTCCAAATCATGTTGGAATACAGAAATAAACACTTTTCCAAAAACAAGCTCTAAATCATGTTGAAAAACAGAAATAAACACTTTTCAAAAACAAGCTCCAAATCATGTTGAAATACAGAAATAAGCACTTTTCAAAAACAAGCTCCAAATCAAGTTGAAATACAGAAATAAACACTTTTCCATAAACAAGCTCTAAATCATGTTTGATGCTCTCTGTAAGTTAATTTTATTTCAGTACTGTTTAATCAGGATGATAGGAACACTGTGGACAGTTTTCAGCAAGTTGCAACATTGAAATACAGAAATAAACACTTTTCCAAAAACAAGCTCTAAATCATGTTGAAATACAGAAATAAACACTTTTCAAAAACAAGCTCCAAATCATGTTGAAATACAGAAATAAGCACTTTTCAAAAACAAGCTCCAAATCATGTTGGAATACAGAAATAAACACTTTTCCAAAAACAAGCTCTAAATCATGTTGAAAAACAGAAATAAACACTTTTCAAAAACAAGCTCCAAATCATGTTGAAATACAGAAATAAGCACTTTTCAAAAACAAGCTCCAAATCAAGTTGAAATACAGAAATAAACACTTTTCCATAAACAAGCTCTAAATCATGTTTGATGCTCTCTGTAAGTTAATTTTATTTCAGTACTGTTTAATCAGGATGATAGGAACACTGTGGACAGTTTTCAGCAAGTTGCAACATTGAAATACAGAAATAAACACTTTTCCAAAAACAAGCTCTAAATCATGTTGAAATACAGAAAAAACACTTTTCAAAAACAAGCTCCAAATCATGTTGAAATACAGAAATAAACACTTTTCCATAAACAAGCTCTAAATCATGTTTGATGCTCTCTGTAAGTTAATTTTATTTCAGTACTGTTAATCAGGATGATAGTAACACTGTGGACGGTTTTCAGCAAGTTACAACATTGGAATACAGAAATAAACACTTTTCCAAAAACAAGCTCTAAATCATGTTGAAAAACAGAAATAAACACTTTTCAAAAACAAGCTCCAAATCATGTTGAAATACAGAAATAAGCACTTTTCAAAAACAAGCTCCAAATCATGTTGAAATACAGAAATAAACACTTTTCCATAAACAAGCTCTAAATCATGTTTGATGCTCTCTGTAAGTTAATTTTATTTCAGTACTGTTTAATCAGGATGATAGGAACACTGTGGACAGTTTTCAGCAAGTTGCAACATTGAAATACAGAAATAAACACTTTTCCAAAAACAAGCTCTAAATCATGTTGAAATACAGAAATAAACACTTTTCAAAAACAAGCTCCAAATCATGTTGAAATACAGAAATAAGCACTTTTCAAAAACAAGCTCCAAATCATGTTGGAATACAGAAATAAACACTTTTCCAAAAACAAGCTCTAAATCATGTTGAAAAACAGAAATAAACACTTTTCAAAAACAAGCTCCAAATCATGTTGAAATACAGAAATAAGCACTTTTCAAAAACAAGCTCCAAATCAAGTTGAAATACAGAAATAAACACTTTTCCATAAACAAGCTCTAAATCATGTTTGATGCTCTCTGTAAGTTAATTTTATTTCAGTACTGTTTAATCAGGATGATAGGAACACTGTGGACAGTTTTCAGCAAGTTGCAACATTGAAATACAGAAATAAACACTTTTCCAAAAACAAGCTCTAAATCATGTTGAAATACAGAAAAAACACTTTTCAAAAACAAGCTCCAAATCATGTTGAAATACAGAAATAAGCACTTTTCAAATACAAGCTCCAAATCATGTTGAAATACAGAAATAAACACTTTTCCATAAACAAGCTCTAAATCATGTTTGATGCACTCTGTAAGTTAATTTTATTTCAGTACTGTTTAATCAGGATGATAGTAACACTGTGGACGGTTTTCAGCAGGTTGCAACATTGGAATACAGAAATAAACACTTTTCCAAAAACAAGCTCTAAATCATGTTGAAAAACAGAAATAAACACTTTTCAAAAACAAGCTCCAAATCATGTTGAAATACAGAAATAAGCACTTTTCAAATACAAGCTCCAAATCATGTTGAAATACAGAAATAAACACTTTTCCATAAACAAGCTCTAAATCATGTTTGATGCTCTCTGTAAGTTAATTTTATTTCAGTACTGTTTAATCAGGATGATAGGAACACTGTGGACAGTTTTCAGCAAGTTGCAACATTGAAATACAGAAATAAACACTTTTCCAAAAACAAGCTCTAAATCATGTTGAAAAACAGAAATAAACACTTTTCAAAAACAAGCTCCAAATCATGTTGAAATACAGAAATAAGCACTTTTCAAAAACAAGCTCCAAATCATGTTGAAATACAGAAATAAACACTTTTCCATAAACAAGCTCTAAATCATGTTTGATGCTCTCTGTAAGTTAATTTTATTTAAGTACTGTTTAATCAGGATTATAGTAACACTGTGGACGGTTTTCAGCAAGTTGCAACATTGGAATACAGAAATAAACACTTTTCCAAAAACAAGCTCTAAATCATGTTGAAAAACAGAAATAAGCACTTTTCAAAAACAAGCTCCAAATCATGTTGAAATACAGAAATAAACACTTTTCCATAAACAAGCTCTAAATCATGTTTGATGCTCTCTGTAAGTTAATTTTATTTCAGTACTGTTTAATCAGGATGATAGGAACACTGTGGACGGTTTTCAGCAAGTTGCAACATTGGAATACAGAAATAAACACTTTTCCAAAAACAAGCTCTAAATCATGTTGAAAAACAGAAATAAACACTTTTCAAAAACAAGCTCCAAATCATGTTGAAATACAGAAATAAACACTTTTCCATAAACAAGCTCTAAATCATGTTTGATGCACTCTGTAAGTTAATTTTATTTCAGTACTGTTTAATCAGGATGATAGTAACACTGTGGACGGTTTTCAGCAATTTGCAACATTGGAATACAGAAATAAACACTTTTCCAAAAACAAGCTCTAAATCATGTTGAAAAACAGAAATAAGCACTTTTCAAAAACAAGCTCCAAATCATGTTGAAATACAGAAATAAACACTTTTCCATAAACAAGCTCTAAATCATGTTTGATGCTCTCTGTAAGTTAATTTTATTTCAGTACTGTTAATCAGGATGATAGTAACACTGTGGACGGTTTTCAGCAAGTTACAACATTGGAATACAGAAATAAACACTTTTCCAAAAACAAGCTCTAAATCATGTTGAAAAACAGAAATAAACACTTTTCAAAAACAAGCTCCAAATCATGTTGAAATACAGAAATAAGCACTTTTCAAAAACAAGCTCCAAATCATGTTGAAATACAGAAATAAACACTTTTCCATAAACAAGCTCTAAATCATGTTTGATGCTCTCTGTAAGTTAATTTTATTTCAGTACTGTTTAATCAGGATGATAGGAACACTGTGGACAGTTTTCAGCAAGTTGCAACATTGAAATACAGAAATAAACACTTTTCCAAAAACAAGCTCTAAATCATGTTGAAATACAGAAATAAACACTTTTCAAAAACAAGCTCCAAATCATGTTGAAATACAGAAATAAGCACTTTTCAAAAACAAGCTCCAAATCATGTTGGAATACAGAAATAAACACTTTTCCAAAAACAAGCTCTAAATCATGTTGAAAAACAGAAATAAACACTTTTCAAAAACAAGCTCCAAATCATGTTGAAATACAGAAATAAGCACTTTTCAAAAACAAGCTCCAAATCAAGTTGAAATACAGAAATAAACACTTTTCCATAAACAAGCTCTAAATCATGTTTGATGCTCTCTGTAAGTTAATTTTATTTAAGTACTGTTTAATCAGGATTATAGTAACACTGTGGACGGTTTTCAGCAAGTTGCAACATTGGAATACAGAAATAAACACTTTTCCAAAAACAAGCTCTAAATCATGTTGAAAAACAGAAATAAGCACTTTTCAAAAACAAGCTCCAAATCATGTTGAAATACAGAAATAAACACTTTTCCATAAACAAGCTCTAAATCATGTTTGATGCTCTCTGTAAGTTAATTTTATTTCAGTACTGTTTAATCAGGATGATAGGAACACTGTGGACGGTTTTCAGCAAGTTGCAACATTGGAATACAGAAATAAACACTTTTCCAAAAACAAGCTCTAAATCATGTTGAAAAACAGAAATAAACACTTTTCAAAAACAAGCTCCAAATCATGTTGAAATACAGAAATAAACACTTTTCCATAAACAAGCTCTAAATCATGTTTGATGCACTCTGTAAGTTAATTTTATTTCAGTACTGTTTAATCAGGATGATAGTAACACTGTGGACGGTTTTCAGCAATTTGCAACATTGGAATACAGAAATAAACACTTTTCCAAAAACAAGCTCTAAATCATGTTGAAAAACAGAAATAAGCACTTTTCAAAAACAAGCTCCAAATCATGTTGAAATACAGAAATAAACACTTTTCCATAAACAAGCTCTAAATCATGTTTGATGCTCTCTGTAAGTTAATTTTATTTCAGTACTGTTAATCAGGATGATAGTAACACTGTGGACGGTTTTCAGCAAGTTACAACATTGGAATACAGAAATAAACACTTTTCCAAAAACAAGCTCTAAATCATGTTGAAAAACAGAAATAAACACTTTTCAAAAACAAGCTCCAAATCATGTTGAAATACAGAAATAAGCACTTTTCAAAAACAAGCTCCAAATCATGTTGAAATACAGAAATAAACACTTTTCCATAAACAAGCTCTAAATCATGTTTGATGCTCTCTGTAAGTTAATTTTATTTCAGTACTGTTTAATCAGGATGATAGGAACACTGTGGACAGTTTTCAGCAAGTTGCAACATTGAAATACAGAAATAAACACTTTTCCAAAAACAAGCTCTAAATCATGTTGAAATACAGAAATAAACACTTTTCAAAAACAAGCTCCAAATCATGTTGAAATACAGAAATAAGCACTTTTCAAAAACAAGCTCCAAATCATGTTGGAATACAGAAATAAACACTTTTCCAAAAACAAGCTCTAAATCATGTTGAAAAACAGAAATAAACACTTTTCAAAAACAAGCTCCAAATCATGTTGAAATACAGAAATAAGCACTTTTCAAAAACAAGCTCCAAATCAAGTTGAAATACAGAAATAAACACTTTTCCATAAACAAGCTCTAAATCATGTTTGATGCTCTCTGTAAGTTAATTTTATTTCAGTACTGTTTAATCAGGATGATAGGAACACTGTGGACAGTTTTCAGCAAGTTGCAACATTGAAATACAGAAATAAACACTTTTCCAAAAACAAGCTCTAAATCATGTTGAAATACAGAAAAAACACTTTTCAAAAACAAGCTCCAAATCATGTTGAAATACAGAAATAAACACTTTTCCATAAACAAGCTCTAAATCATGTTTGATGCTCTCTGTAAGTTAATTTTATTTCAGTACTGTTAATCAGGATGATAGTAACACTGTGGACGGTTTTCAGCAAGTTACAACATTGGAATACAGAAATAAACACTTTTCCAAAAACAAGCTCTAAATCATGTTGAAAAACAGAAATAAACACTTTTCAAAAACAAGCTCCAAATCATGTTGAAATACAGAAATAAGCACTTTTCAAAAACAAGCTCCAAATCATGTTGAAATACAGAAATAAACACTTTTCCATAAACAAGCTCTAAATCATGTTTGATGCTCTCTGTAAGTTAATTTTATTTCAGTACTGTTTAATCAGGATGATAGGAACACTGTGGACAGTTTTCAGCAAGTTGCAACATTGAAATACAGAAATAAACACTTTTCCAAAAACAAGCTCTAAATCATGTTGAAATACAGAAATAAGCACTTTTCAAATACAAGCTCCAAATCATGTTGAAATACAGAAATAAACACTTTTCCATAAACAAGCTCTAAATCATGTTTGATGCACTCTGTAAGTTAATTTTATTTCAGTACTGTTTAATCAGGATGATAGTAACACTGTGGACGGTTTTCAGCAATTTGCAACATTGGAATACAGAAATAAACACTTTTCCAAAAACAAGCTCTAAATCATGTTGAAAAACAGAAATAAGCACTTTTCAAAAACAAGCTCCAAATCATGTTGAAATACAGAAATAAACACTTTTCCATAAACAAGCTCTAAATCATGTTTGATGCTCTCTGTAAGTTAATTTTATTTCAGTACTGTTAATCAGGATGATAGTAACACTGTGGACGGTTTTCAGCAAGTTACAACATTGGAATACAGAAATAAACACTTTTCCAAAAACAAGCTCTAAATCATGTTGAAAAACAGAAATAAACACTTTTCAAAAACAAGCTCCAAATCATGTTGAAATACAGAAATAAGCACTTTTCAAAAACAAGCTCCAAATCATGTTGAAATACAGAAATAAACACTTTTCCATAAACAAGCTCTAAATCATGTTTGATGCTCTCTGTAAGTTAATTTTATTTCAGTACTGTTTAATCAGGATGATAGGAACACTGTGGACAGTTTTCAGCAAGTTGCAACATTGAAATACAGAAATAAACACTTTTCCAAAAACAAGCTCTAAATCATGTTGAAATACAGAAATAAACACTTTTCAAAAACAAGCTCCAAATCATGTTGAAATACAGAAATAAGCACTTTTCAAAAACAAGCTCCAAATCATGTTGGAATACAGAAATAAACACTTTTCCAAAAACAAGCTCTAAATCATGTTGAAAAACAGAAATAAACACTTTTCAAAAACAAGCTCCAAATCATGTTGAAATACAGAAATAAGCACTTTTCAAAAACAAGCTCCAAATCAAGTTGAAATACAGAAATAAACACTTTTCCATAAACAAGCTCTAAATCATGTTTGATGCTCTCTGTAAGTTAATTTTATTTCAGTACTGTTTAATCAGGATGATAGGAACACTGTGGACAGTTTTCAGCAAGTTGCAACATTGAAATACAGAAATAAACACTTTTCCAAAAACAAGCTCTAAATCATGTTGAAATACAGAAAAAACACTTTTCAAAAACAAGCTCCAAATCATGTTGAAATACAGAAATAAACACTTTTCCATAAACAAGCTCTAAATCATGTTTGATGCTCTCTGTAAGTTAATTTTATTTCAGTACTGTTAATCAGGATGATAGTAACACTGTGGACGGTTTTCAGCAAGTTACAACATTGGAATACAGAAATAAACACTTTTCCAAAAACAAGCTCTAAATCATGTTGAAAAACAGAAATAAACACTTTTCAAAAACAAGCTCCAAATCATGTTGAAATACAGAAATAAGCACTTTTCAAAAACAAGCTCCAAATCATGTTGAAATACAGAAATAAACACTTTTCCATAAACAAGCTCTAAATCATGTTTGATGCTCTCTGTAAGTTAATTTTATTTCAGTACTGTTTAATCAGGATGATAGGAACACTGTGGACAGTTTTCAGCAAGTTGCAACATTGAAATACAGAAATAAACACTTTTCCAAAAACAAGCTCTAAATCATGTTGAAATACAGAAATAAACACTTTTCAAAAACAAGCTCCAAATCATGTTGAAATACAGAAATAAGCACTTTTCAAAAACAAGCTCCAAATCATGTTGGAATACAGAAATAAACACTTTTCCAAAAACAAGCTCTAAATCATGTTGAAAAACAGAAATAAACACTTTTCAAAAACAAGCTCCAAATCATGTTGAAATACAGAAATAAGCACTTTTCAAAAACAAGCTCCAAATCAAGTTGAAATACAGAAATAAACACTTTTCCATAAACAAGCTCTAAATCATGTTTGATGCTCTCTGTAAGTTAATTTTATTTCAGTACTGTTTAATCAGGATGATAGGAACACTGTGGACAGTTTTCAGCAAGTTGCAACATTGAAATACAGAAATAAACACTTTTCCAAAAACAAGCTCTAAATCATGTTGAAATACAGAAAAAACACTTTTCAAAAACAAGCTCCAAATCATGTTGAAATACAGAAATAAGCACTTTTCAAATACAAGCTCCAAATCATGTTGAAATACAGAAATAAACACTTTTCCATAAACAAGCTCTAAATCATGTTTGATGCACTCTGTAAGTTAATTTTATTTCAGTACTGTTTAATCAGGATGATAGTAACACTGTGGACGGTTTTCAGCAAGTTGCAACATTGGAATACAGAAATAAACACTTTTCCAAAAACAAGCTCTAAATCATGTTGAAATACAGAAAAAACACTTTTCAAAAACAAGCTCCAAATCATGTTGAAATACAGAAATAAACACTTTTCCATAAACAAGCTCTAAATCATGTTTGATGCACTCTGTAAGTTAATTTTATTTCAGTACTGTTTAATCAGGATGATAGTAACACTGTGGA
>NW_026602246.1:0-21835 GCF_029448725.1 Salvelinus fontinalis | reverse complement strand
TCATGTAGTATCTAAACCCGTCATGTAGTATCTAAACATATCATGCAGTATCTAAACCCGTCATGCAGTATCTAAACCCGTCATGCAGTATCTAAACCCGTCATGCAGTATCTAAACCCGTCATGAAGTATCTAAACCCGTTACTTAGTATCTAAACATATCATGTAGTATCTAAACCTGTCATGTAGTATCTAAACCCGTCATGTAGTATCTAAACCCGTCTTGTAGTATCTAAACCCGTCTTGTAGTATCTAAACCCGTCATGTAGTATCTAAACCCGTCATGTAGTATCGAAACCCGTCAAGTAGTATCTAAACCCGTCAAGTAGTATCTAAACCCGTCATGTAGTATCTAAACATATAATCTAGTATCTAAACCCGTCATGTAGTATCTAAACCCGTCATGTAGTATCTAAACCCGTCATGTAGTATCTAAACCCGTCATGTAGTATCTAAACCCGTCATGTAGTATCTAAACCCGTCATGTAGTATCTAAACCCGTCATGTAGTATCTAAACCCGTCATGTAGTATCTAAACCCGTCATGTAGTATCTAAACCCGTCATGTAGTATCTAAACCCGTCATGTAGTATCTAAACCCGTCATGTAGTATCTAAACCCGGCATGTAGTATCTAAACCTGTCATTTAGGGTTAGGGTTAGGGTTGTTAGGGTTAGGGTTGTTAGGGTTGTTAGGGTTAGGGTTGTTAGGGTTAGGGTTGTTAGGGTTAGGGTTGTTAGGGTTAGGGTTGTTAGGGTTAGGGTTGTTAGGGTTAGGGTTGTTAGGGTTAGGGTTGTTAGGGTTAGGGTCAAGGAAAAACAGATGAATCTGATATGCACTGGCACAGGCAACCCCTTTAGGATAAATGGTTTAGACTATTGTATCCAATACTTTCATGACTAGAGATCCCAGCAACCGTCCCAATTAGGGTAGGTGTTGGATCATTGTAGCCAACAAACAAATAAAGACAATAAGAATACTCAAATATGTATAAATAAAAAGGTGTGTTTAAACAAAGGACCAAAACCAGGATTTACAATTATAATCTAAATAAAATATCCAGGATTTACAATTATAATCTAAATAAGATATAGGTTAAGAACCGGGGATTCCAAATTAAGAAATAGAGGCCAGGGGCTCAACTCAGGGCTATGGTCTAAGATTTAAGGTTAGGCCTGAGGGTCCAGGTTAGGGTTGGAAATTAGGGTTACAACTTGGGAACTGGGGGCAAAGGTGAGAGTTCAGGTTAGGTTACGGTTAGGTTTAGAATTAGAGTATAGGTCAGGTTTAGAATAGGATCAAGTATGGAGGGAAAAAAAAGGTTAAGGTTAGGCATGAAGATCTCGGGGTTAAGGTTAGGATTAAGATTAGGGTTAGGCTTAGGGTTAGAGTATAGGTCCAGAAACCTAAGATCAAGTATGGGGGAGCAAGGGTTAAGGTTAGGCATGAATATCTCAGGGTTAAGGTTAGAGATTTACGGTAAGGAGAACCACCCAATAAACTAACAAACAAATAAATTAATAACTGAGAAAAGACACACATAAGTGTTAGCAGGCAATGGCTATTTAACCATGTAAAAATCATACCACACTGGAAAATAGAAGTGCTTTGAACTCAATAAGTGCTATAGAAATCTCCACAAAAATCTCCAAACAATACATGCATTAAAATCACGCCACACGGCAAAAAAACTTTTTTTCAAAAGTATAAAATTAAGTGCCATCGTATTCATAGTCCGTATACAAACAATATAAAAATAAATTGACATTTGAAATAGGGGCTCTCCCACCATGCCCTACTACCTCCCCCACCCAATCCTCCATGTCACTGTCCTGGAACGGCCCCTTCCCATCAGGAAAATAAGCCAAAATAAATTTAGTATTTTTCATTTAATATTTTTCATTCAGACCCTTAGGATCTATTGTATTGAGACGCGCAATCCAAATTCTTTCCCTCCCCCGTCGTTGTGTCCTGGACCAGCTCCCATTTGTTTCCAGCCCATGTATCAAAACCCTGTTCTCCCCCTACATGTTTAAATTATCCAGCAAAGAATTAAAGATCATATTTGCTGTTTCAGATGTCCTAAGTTTACTTATCTCAGGTAGATAGTTACATTGCTCTAGGATTTTTTGGTTAAGTTGGTCCAAGAGTGACTGTTGTTGTTTGTCTAATCTGTCTGAATAGTTAATGATGGGCACGTAGAGTATGGCATTCAGAAATTTACTTTCCGCCATTTTTAGCAGTTGTTATAGTTGCTTCCAGGAGGTCAACGCTAGCTGTTTCGACAGGCAATTGTTTAAACCCCCCGATAGTACCACCTTCTCCACTATTGGGTGTTGTTCTAACTTTTCTACTACCCCTTTTAGATGGTGGAATGTAGCACCAGGGAAGCTATCTGCCTGCACTCTAGGGTCAGTAAATCTAGGTATCCGTGAGATATTAGAGTCTCCAATTATCACAATTGGTTTTTTAATTGTCAGTTCCCAATCCCAAATTTTCCTAATAGAATTTGGGTGTCTAACTGGTTCAAAGGGGATAAAAATAGGCTCCCTGGCAGGTAGATTAATCACTGGGGAAGAAGAAACTCCTGGATTCACTTCGGCTGTAACAGATCCCAATGTTTTACTCTGACCTGGTTCAGCAGATGGTAGCCCCGAAGAGAACAGCAGCGGGAGGACCGGAGCGGCCGTCACGTGGGACTCCCCGGGGGGCTCAGACAAGGACTTATTCAAGGAAGATTCCGTTTTGTCGTCACTTATCATCATATGTTCATCCCCCTCCCGGGTCCCAAGGGCAGCCCCACACGGGTCCCGCTCCCCTCCAACTCCGGGGACCTCCTGGCCAGAGTCAGATAGAGAGGAAATAGTATTACTGCATGTTAAAATAACATTACTATATAAGAGCCTCTTAGGGCTATGAACCAAAGCAGCATTCACCTGTGTTTGTTTCCCAATATCCACCCCACCTGGCACTAGCTCTGTGGTTAGTGGGTCTCCAGCAAGTACTTGGGGTCTCGGGGAATGTATATCAGCCATGACTAGACTAGTTTTCCCCTGTCCCAGCTCTAGAGCTGGTAGACTTGGAGGCCTCCTAGGGGGGCTCCTTTTAGAAGTGTTTTTAGTGCCACCATTAACTAGTCCACTGGCCGGCCTACCATTTCCCATTCCCCCCCCATTACTGGGAGCTGGACACAGGACCGCGGACAAGGGCGGAAGAGCCTCCATAGTCAGTTGGCCTGGGTCTACCACCTCACTAGCACTCACACTGGTCTTAGGAAGCATCGCCTGTAATGTTGTCACTGAAGACTGAGTGAATTTACGCTTGTATCTGGCCCTTGCCCAAGCAACCGCTCGCTCAAAGGAATTATTATCAAAACTCCCCACCTCCAGTAATCCCGCTGTCAAGACTGAGTCATAATGGTCCACTAAAATGCACATATTGGTGTCCATCCAGTGGTCCGTATTTTCCTTGACCAGTGCCAGGGTGGTTAAATTGAGTGAGGAAGGTTTGATAAAAGCTGTAAGCCTAACCACCTGTTTCATCATGCCAGGCGGAAAGGATCTGGTCCTTTGCAATTCAGTTAGAATTTCCGCATGGTGGATAGCTTGTAATAGTTTAAAATATTGTTTGGTTAATTTAGGGTCGAAAGAGGTTTTGGAAATGTCTGGGCCTAGGGTAGGTGTATTCTCCCCCAATACTATAGAATGGGCCAGAGGCCCAAACCGATTTGCTCCAGGAAATATCATCCTCCCCCACCATAAAAAAATACCACTAAAATAGCCGTACCCAACGGTATTCTCAACTGAGCCTCCCCTATATCCACGGCCGTTCTTTCTAAAAAGAACAACCTAAAACTAAAGAGAAAAAAATCAAATTTTCATAAAAAAAAATCACATTTTCATAAAAAACACCAAACATAAAACATGTAAACAATTAACATCATGAAGGTCCCTAGATGTTGTGCTATCCACACCTACTTTGGTGGTAGTTCACCAAACAAAGAAAATGGTCCATAAAATTAGCAATGCTCAAAGATAAAAGGTTAAAAGGTTAAAAGATTTAAAAAAGTCCTTCACCTTAATCCTCTGTTTCAGTCTTTGTACTCACTGGTACTTGCTTTTCGAGTGCATTTAGTCCAGGAGGCCTTCATACGTAGGTTCCATAGCTGTTGTTTGTATGGTTTATGAAGCAGGACATCTGTCAAAAGGAGCTTTCAAAAGGTTTTTTTCTTAAAACACAGAAGACAAACAAAGACCTGACGTTTCAGCCTCTTGGCTTTCTTCAGAGGTAATACGTAATCACTGACACCTGTGTTAATATGGGGAATTGGGGGGGTGGATCCATTCTCCCAAGGCACCTGTATGGATAGTCCTCTGTCCAACCCCCCCATTCTCCTCCCATCAACCGTCCCAATTAGGTTAGGTGTTGGATCATTGTGACCAACAAACAAATTAAGACAATAAGAATACTAAAAACAATTCAGTCAGAAAAGTCTTTTAAACAAACCAAATAATGTGTAAAATGCCAGGCGCGGGCTAGGTTAGGTTCAAGGAAAAACAGACGAATCTGATATGCACTGGCACAGGCAACCCCTTTAGGATAAATGGTTTAGACTATTGTATCCAATACTTTCATGACTAGAGATCCCATCAACCGTCCCAATTAGGGTAGGTGTTGGATCATTGTGGCCAACAAACAAATAAAGACAATAAGAACACTCAAATATGTATAAATAAAAAGATGTGTTTAAACAAAGGACCAAAACCAGGATTTACAATTATAATCTGAATAAGATATCCAGGATTTACAATTATAATCTAAATAAGATATAGGTTAAGAACCGGGGATTCCAAATTAAGAAATAGAGGCCAGGGGCTCAACTCAGGGCTATGGTCTAAGATTTAAGGTTAGGCCTGAGGGTCCAGGTTAGGGTTGGAAATTAGGGTTACGACTTGGGAACTGGGGGCAAAGGTGAGAGTTCAGGTTAGGTTACGGTTAGGTTTAGAATTAGAGTATAGGTCAGGATTAGAATAGGATCAAGTATAGAGGGAAAAAAAGGTTAAGGTTAGGCATGAAGATCTCGGGGTTAAGGTTAGGATTAAGATTAGGGTTAGGCTTAGGGTTAGAGTATAGGTCCAGAAACCTAAGATCAAGTATGGGGGAGCAAGGGTTAAGGTTAGGCATGAATATCTCAGGGTTAAGGTTAGAGATTTACGGTAAGGAGAACCACCCAATAAACTAACAAACAAATAAATTAATAACTGAGAAAAGACACACATAAGTGTTAGCAGGCAATGGCTATTTAACCATGTAAAAATCATACCACACTGGAAAATAGAAGTGCTTTAAACTCAATAAGTGCTATAGAAATCTCCACAAAAATCTCCAAACAATACATGCATTAAAATCACGCCACACGGCCAAAAAAACTTTTTTTCAAAAGTATAAAATTAAGTGCCATCGTATTCATAGTCCGTATACAAACAATATAAAAATAAATTGACATTTGAAATAGGGGCTCTCCCACCATGCCCTACTACCTCCCCCACCCAATCCTCCATGTCACTGTCCTGGAACGGCCCCTTCCAATCAGGAAAATAAGCCAAAGTAAATTTAGTATTTTTCATTTAATATTTTTCATTCAGACCCTTAGGATCTATTATATTGAGACGCGCAATCCAAATTCTTTCCCTCCCCCGTCGTTGTGTCCTGGACCAGCTCCCATTTGTTTCCAGCCCATGTATCAAAACCCTGTTCTCCCCCTACATGTTTAAATTATCCAGCCAAGAATTAAAGATCATATTTGCTGTTTCAGATGTCCAATGTACTGGATCACGTGGCAGTGTGTGAAACCTAACTTTACTTATCTCAGGTAGATAGTTACATTGCTCTAGGATTTTTTGGTTAAGTTGGGTTAGGGTTAGGGTTAGGGTTAGGGTTAGGGTTAGGGTTAGGTTTTGAATTTGAGTAGGGTTAAAAAGAGACTGATTTGTCTTGTGGTGCGCAGGCCTATTGTTGTGTACCCCTCCAGTCTGAATAAATTCTACTGTTAAAATCAAATAGATTGACTCCTGAAAACCTTTAAAAAAATGTAAGTAGGTTATTATTGCTTCTAAATTGATCATCTGGGTGGTTATCTAGGACCATGAAGGGACTAAGATGTTAAAATATACAAGGGGTCAAGGGATAGATGCTTTAATAATACATATACACACAGTTCGAATCTCATATATCTATAAAAGTGCTATAAGATCAAGTGCTGAGTTGTAAAACAAAATTCAAATACATAAAGACAAAAAGACAAAAAGAATACAACTATTATGAATAAGCATGCATCTAGTAAATATAATAAAAAACCACACAAACTTGATTTATTGTGTTTTTGTTTTATGGTGCATCCTACTTCCAACTCCTTGAGAACCCTGTAAACAAGTGCTATCCCTTTCAATGGATCCTATCTGGCCGGTTAAAACCGCTCATTCAGACCGCTGGGTGTAATTGTTTTTAGGTCTCTTATCCACCTATGTTCCACTGCTTTTCGCCGCCCACTGGTCCACCCAGAACACGACTGTAATCCTGATATATTGAGGTAAGTGATGGGGTGATCCTGGAAATGAGTAACTAGTTCTGTGTGTAGATGGGCTCGTTTGATATTGTATAGATGTTGTTTAAGTCTATTCTCTATTGTATACTGGGTTTCCCCAATGTAGTGTTTTTTGCAAAATGTGCAGGTGATTATATATATGACATTTGGAGTGTAAAGTGAAATGGAGTCTAAAACTGGAGTGGAGGTCTTGCTGTACGAGTTTGAAATGAATTTTCTTGGTCTGAAGTGGGCAGTGTAGGGTTTGGGTTGTTGTAGGGGCTTGGTACTGTATTTAGCTTGGATGAGGATGTCTTTCAGACTCTTATTCCTCCTAAATGCTGAGATTATTCTATACGGCTGGTGGGGTGTATGTGCCTGTTGGGTGATGGAAAAATTGTGTTTGAGCGCCTGATGTAATGGTGTGATCCAATGTGAGAATGTAGTAACTAGGGGGATGAGAATTGTCTGCTGCTCGGAAGGGGAATAAGAGGAGGGAAAGCGATTGTGGTTCCGAGGAGGGTCAATTTCCAAATCTGTTGTTCTAGGAGGGGTGAGGTTAGGGTTAGGGTTATGGTTAGGATTAGGGGTGGGGTTAGGTTTAGGGTTAGTGGTGGGGTTAGGGTTAGCGGTGGGGTTAAGGTTAGGGTTAGGGTTAGGGTTAGGATTAGGGTTAGTGGTGGGGTTAGGGTTAGCGGTGGGGTTAAGGTTAGGGTTAGGGTTAGGGTTAGGGTTAGTGGTGGGGTTAGGGTTAGCGGTGGGGTTAGGGGTGGGGTTAGGGGCAGGATACGAACCCGGATTAGGGTAAGGGTTAAGGTTGGGGTTAGGGTCAGGGTTGACGTCAGGGGAATGGGGGGATTTGGAAATGTCTCCGGAACCTCTAAGATGAAGGTTGGGGTCAGAAAGAGTGATGGACAGACTGGTGTTATGTGAGTGTGTAGGTTGAATGGGAGAGAGGGCCCCCAAGGTGCTGTTTTTTATAGTTCTGAGATATCGTTTGGAGTAACCTCTCTGTCTGAGTGCATGAAATAGTGTTTGAATTGCTTTTACCAGATCCTGATTGCAGGAGGATATCCTATGAAACCGTATAATTTGTGATTTAACAATGCCTCTAAATGTATGTTTGGGATGGTAACTGTGTTTATGGAGTAAAGCATGTGTATCTGTTGGTTTGAAATAAACTTTAGTGAATATTGTTTTTTGAGACTGATTTATGTGGTTAAAGAAGACTGTAGTATCCAAGAAGTGTACTTCACATGGATCTATTATGTTAGGGTTAGGGTTAGGGTTAGGGTTAAGGGTTAAGGGTTAGGGTTAAGGGTTAGGGTTAGGGTTAGGGTTAGGGTTAGGGTTAGGGGTTAGGGGTTAGGGGTTAGGGTTAGGGGTTAGGGTTAGGGTTAGGGTTAGGGTTAGGGTTAGGTTTAGGGTTGGGGTTAGGGTTAGGGTTAGGGTTAGGGTTGGGGTTGGGGTTAGGGTTGGGGTTAGGGTTGGGGTTAGGGTTGGGGTTAGGGTTAGGGTTAGGTTTCTATTTTTGAGGCGGTTGATCCACTTCCATCTCTGACACGTGGAAACCGAGGGGAGGAAGGGGATGGTTGCACTCCACAGCATTTGCGCGCTGGCCAGAGGGGTCTGGGCGCGGCCGGCCAAAGTTGAAGGCCCCATGTAGCCCACTTGTAGATTAACCCATTTTTAGGGTTAAAGGGTGGTCTGTCCGTGGGGTAGGTTTTAGGGTTAGGTATAGTTAGTAAAATGGTTAACCTGTCTAGGATCAGCATGGCGCTAGCGGCACACCCCCCCCCCCCCCCCCACTGAAAAACCAGTGCCGCGAAATTCAAAGAAAATATTTTTTTAAAATATTTAACTTTCACACATTAAAGTCCAATACAGCTAATGAAAGACACAGATCTTGTGAATCCAGTCAACATGTCCGATTTTTAAAATGTTTTACAGGGAAGACACAATATGTAAAGATGTACATCTATTACCTAAAAACACATTAGCATAATCCACCATCTTTTATTTGTCCACCAACACCAGTAGCCATCACCAATTCGGCTAAACTAAGATATTTATAGCCCCTAACCAACAAAAAAACTCATTAGATGACAGTCTGATAACATATTTATGGTATGGGATAGGTTTTGTTAGAAAAAAGTGCATATTTCAGGTAGATGGCATAGGTTACAATTGCACCCACCGTCACAAATGGAATAGAAAAACTACTTAGAGCAACGTGTTTACCTACTTACTAATCATCAAACATTTCGTAAAAATACACAGCATACACGAATCGAAAGACACAGATCCTGTGAATACAGACAATATTTCAGATTTTCTAAGTGTCTTACAGCGAAAACACAATAAATCGTTATATTAGCATAGCACATAGCACATAGCAGCCCAGCATTGATTCTAGCCAAAGTGAGCGATAAAAGTCAATATCGCCAAAAGATGTTAATTTTTTCACTAACCTTCTCAGAATTCTTCCGATGACACTCCTGTAACATCATATTACACAATCCATATAGAGTTTGATCGCAAATGTTTATATTTAGCCACCAAAATCATGGTTAGACAATGTGAAATGTAGACAAGCTGGTCAGAAAATGTCCTTGCGCCACTTAGACAGTGATCTACTCTTATACATAAATACTCATAAACGTGACTAAAAAATATAGGGTGGACAGGGATTGATAGACAATTTAATTCTTAATACAATTGCGGAATTACATTTTTTAATTTATCCTTACTTTTCAATACAGTTTGCGCCAAGCGAAGCTACGTCAAAAAACATGGCGTCCTAAGCCACTAAAATGTTTCGACAGAAACACGATTTATCATAATAAAAATGTCCTACCTTGAGCTGTTCTTCCATCAGTATCTTGGGCAAAGGATCCTTTCTTGGGAGTAATCGTCTTTTGGTGGAAAGCTGTCCTCTTGCCATGTGGAAATGCCAACTGTGTTCGGGATGAACTGAAAGCGTGCCCAGCTATTCACAGCGTTAAAGAAATAAATGTCCCAAAATCGCACTAAACGGATATAAATTGCTATAAAACGCTTTAAATTAACTACCTTATGATGTTTTTAACTCCTATAACGAGTGAAAAGATGACCGGAGAAATATAACAGGCTAAACTAACGCTTGGAACAGGAGAGGGTCGGTGTCCTCCACGCGCGTGACGCACCAAGAAAAGACTTGCTAGCTACAGGGTTTTTTGATTTATAGGGCCTGTGAATGCGCAATCGACCCCATTGGAATCGTCATCACGTAAAGGCATCCAGGGGAAGACGTAAGAAGTGTCCGTACAGTCATAGCAATGACAGTGCCCTTTTAACTGACTTCAGAACAGTGGCCAACATTTCTGAAATCTGAATCCATGTCAGGGAAATTGCTGTAGAATGGGCTCTGTTCCACTTAGAGACAAAATTTCAACTCCTATAGAAACTATAGACTGTTTTCTATCCAATAATAATAATAATATGCATATTGTACGATCAAGGATTTTGTGGGAAGCCGTTTCAAAAATTACCCAATTAGCATAAATAGTCTCAACTGCGCCCCCATCCTCAACAGGTTAACCTGTTGGGGATGGGGGCGCTGTTTAGACTATTTATGCTAATGTGGCTAATTTTTTAAACGGCTTCCCACAAAATCCTTGATCGTACAATATGCATATTATTATTATTATTGGATAGAAAACAGTCTATAGTTTCTATAGGAGTTGAAATTTTGTCTCTAAGTGGAACAGAGCCCATTCTACAGCAATTTCCCTGACATGGAGTCAGATTTGAGAAACGTTGGCCACTTTTCTGAAGTCATTTAAACGGGCACTGTCGTTGCTATGACTATACGGACACTTCTTACGTCTTCCCCTGGATGCCTTTACGTGATGACGATTCCAACGGGCTCGATTGCTCGTTCACAGGCCCTACAAATGAAAAAAACCTTTAGCTAGCAAGTCTTTTCTTGCTGCGTAACGCGCGTGGAAGACACCGACCCTCTCCTGTTCCAAGCATTAGTTTAGCCTGTTATATTTCTCCGGTCATCTTTTCACTCGTTATAGGAGTTACAAACATCACAAAGTAGTTAATTTAAAGCGTTTTATAGCAATTTATATCCGTTTAGTGCGATTTTGGGACATTTATTTTTGCAACGATGTGAAAAGTTGGTCACGCTTTTCAGTTCATCCCGAACGTAGTTGACATTTCCACATGGCAAGAGGACAGCTTTCCACCAAAAGACGATTTCTCCCAAGAAAGGATCCTTTGCCCAAGATACTGATGGAAGAACAGCTCAAGGTAGGACATTTTTATTATGATAAATCGTGTTTCTGTCGAAACATTTTAGTGGCTTAGGACGCCATGTTTTTTGACGTAGCTTCGCTTGGCGCAAACTGTATTGAAAAGTAAGGATAAATTAAAAAATGTAATAACGCAATTGTATTAAGAATTAAATTGTCTATCAATCCCTGTCCACCCTATATTTTTTAGTCACGTTTATGAGTATTTATGTATAAGAGTAGATCACTGTCTAAGTGGCGCAAGGACGTTTTCTTTACCAGCTTGTCTACATTTCACATTGTCTAACCATGATTTTGGTGGCTAAATATAAACATTTTCGATCAAACTGTATATGCATGTTGTAATGTGATGTTACAGGAGTGTCATCGGAAGAATTCTGAGAAGGTTAGTGAAAAAATTAATATCTTTTGGCGATGTTGACTTTTATCGCTCACTTTGGCTAGAATCAATGCTGGGCTGCTAATTGCTATGTGCTAAGCTAATATAACGATTTATTGTGTTTTCGCTGTAAGACACTTAGAAAATCTGAAATATTGTCTGTATTCACAGGATCTGTGTCTTTCGATTCGTGTATGCTGTGTATTTTTACGAAATGTTTGATGATTAGTAGTTAGGTAAACACGTTGCTCATTGTAATTATTCTAGTCCATTTGTGATGGTGGGTGCAATTGTAAACTATGCCATCTACCTGAAATATGCACTTTTTTCTAACAAAACCTATCCCATACCATAAATATGTTATCAGACTGTCATCTAATGAGTTTTTTTGTTGGTTAGGGGCTATAAATATCTTAGTTTAGCCGAATTGGTGATGGCTACTGGTGTTGGTGGACAAATAAAAGATGGTGGAATATGCTAATGTGTTTTTAGGTAATAGATGTACATCTTTACATATTGTGTCTTCCCTGTAAAACATTTTAAAAATCGGAAATGTTGACTGGATTCATAAGATCTGTGTCTTTCATTAGCTGTATTGGACTTTAATGTGTGAAAGTTAAATATTTTAAAAAAATATTTTTTTTGAATTTCGCGGCACTGGTTTTTCAGTGGGGGGGGGGGGGGAGTGCCGCTAGCGGCACGCTGATCCTAGACAGGTTAAACTCAATAAGTGCTATAGAAATCTCCACAAAAATCTCCAAACAATACATGCATTAAAATCACGCCACACGGCCAAAAAAACTTTTTTTCAAAAGTATAAAATTAAGTGCCATCGTATTCATAGTCCGTATACAAACAATATAAAAATAAATTGACATTTGAAATAGGGGCTCTCCCACCATGCCCTACTACCTCCCCCACCCAATCCTCCATGTCACTGTCCTGGAACGGCCCCTTCCCATCAGGAAAATAAGCCAAAGTAAATTTAGTATTTTTCATTTAATATTTTTCATTCAGACCCTTAGGATCTATTATATTGAGACGCGCAATCCAAATTCTTTCCCTCCCCCGTCGTTGTGTCCTGGACCAGCTCGCATTTGTTTCCAGCCCATGTATCAAAACCCTGTTCTCCCCCTACATGTTTAAATTATCCAGCCAAGAATTAAAGATCATATTTGCTGTTTCAGATGTCCAATGTACTGGATCACGTGGCAGTGTGTTAGGGTTAGGGTTAGGGTTAGGGTTAGGGTTAGGGTTAGGGTTAGGGTTAGGGTTAGGGTTAGGGGTTAGGGTTAGGGTTAGGGTTAGGGTTAGGGTTAGGGTTAGGGTTAGGGTTAGGGGTTAGGGTTAGGGTTAGGGTTAGGGGTTAGGGGTTAGGGTTAGGGTTAGGGTTAGGGTTAGGGTTAGGGTTAGGTTCAAGGAAAAACAGACGAATCTGATATGCACTGGCACAGGCAACCCCTTTAGAATAAATGGTTTAGACTATTGTATCCAATACTTTCATGACTAGAGATCCCATCAACCGTCCCAATTAGGGTAGGTGTTGGATCATTGTGGCCAACAAACAAATAAAGACAATAAGAATACTCAAATATGTATAAATAAAAAGATGTTTAAACAAAGGACCAAAACCAGGATTTACAATTATAATCTGAATAAGATATCCAGGATTTACAATTATAATCTAAATAAGATATAGGTTAAGAACCGGGGATTCCAAATTAAGAAATAGAGGCCAGGGGCTCAACTCATGGCTATGGTCTAAGATTTAAGGTTAGGCCTGAGGGTCCAGGTTAGGGTTGAAAATTAGGGTTACGACTTGGGAACTGGGGGCAAAGGTGAGAGTTCAGGTTAGGTTACGGTTAGGTTTAGAATTAGAGTATAGGTCAGGATTAGAATAGAATCAAGTATAGAGGGAAAAAAAGGTTAAGGTTAGGCATGAAGATCTCGGGGTTAAGGTTAGGGTTAGGGTTAGGGTTAGGGATAGGGTTAGGGATAGGGTTAGGGTTAGGGTTAGGGTTAGGGTTAGGGTTAGGGTTAGGGTTAGGGTTAAGATTTAAGGTTAGGCCTGAGGGTCCAGGTTAGGGTTGGAAATTAGGGTTACGACTTGGGAACTGGGGGCCAAGGTGAGAGTTCAGGTTAGGTTACGGTTAGGTTTAGAATTAGAGTATAGGTCAGGATTAGAATAGAATCAAGTATAGAGGGAAAAAAAGGTTAAGGTTAGGCATGAAGATCTCGGGGTTAAGGTTAGGGTTAGGGTTAGGGTTAAGGTTAGGGTTAGGGTTAGGGTTAGGGTTAGGGTTAGGGTTAGGGTTAGGGTTAGGTTTAGGTTTAGGGTTAGGGTTAGGGTTAGGGTTAGGGTTAGGGTTTAGGGTTAGGGTTAGGGTGAGGGTTAGGGTGAGGGTTAGGGTGACGGCATTTTGGCATTTTGGCATTACGGTATTTTGGCATGTGTTAGGGTTAGGGTTAGGCATTACGGCATGGGTTAGGCATTAAGGCATGGGTTAGGGTTAATTATGGTACTTACCTTGTCATTGAAATCCGATCACCTTACCTGGGTCTCGAACCCCGATCTCCTGAGTGATAGTCGGGTGCTCTACACACTGAGCCATACACACTCCTTGAAGTAGAGCAGAAACTTGGTTGCCTTGGCCTTTCAAGACCTTCTTTAGGGGGGTAAAATTAGAGGAATGAGTGTGCCTCACCAGCGCCGCGAACTCCGTTCTACCGAGTGATAGTCGGCGTCTCTACACACTGAGCCATACACACTCATTGGAGTAGAGCAGAAACTTGGTTGCCTTGGCCTTTCAAGACCTTCTTTAGGGGGGTAAAATTAGAGGAATGAGTGTGCCTCACCAGCGCGGCGAACCCCGTTCTACCGAGTGATAGTCGGGGTCTCTACACAGTGAGCCATACACACTCATTGGAGTAGAGCAGAAACTTGGTTGCCTTGGCCTTTCAAGACCTTCTTTAGGGGGGTAAAATGAGAGCAGGAGTTCAACCGCAAACGGGACTCGAACAGCCTCGAACATGATCGCTGGCTTAGGTCGTTCGGTGCTGTACCACCGCCATCAGTGTCCTGGGGGTTTAGCAGCAACTAGGTTGCCTTGACCTTTCAAGACCTTGTTTAGGGGGGTAAAAAGAGAACAATTATTGTGCCTCAGCTGGGTCTCGAACCCCGATCTCCTGAGTGATAGTCGGGGGCTCTACACACTGAGCCAAGCACACTCATGGGAGTAGAGCAGAAACTAGGTTGCCTTGGCCTTTCAATTTCCCTCCAGTCCAATTAACAATGCCATGCCTGTATCCACACCTGGCTGTAATTAGGTATCCACACCTGGCTATAATTAGGACCCATGATTAGAGTTCAGCTTCTTGGCAGACACAAACCTACACGGAGGACGGCAGGCAGGAGAGAGAAGCTATGTACAGCAAACAACGACATGACTGTGGACTATGTACCAAGACGCATATCGCGCGGCTCGACAAACATTTTAAGACTGTCCATGGACTTAAGATTAAGACGTTAGCATGGACGCACGCTGTGCAATCTAGCCGGGTTTCGACTGATCTAGAGCTGCCTAACAACGACATGGAACAGCGGCTGGAGCCCGGTGACGACTCTGGATTTATGCAGTCTGTTGACAGCGATTGTTCCCCGGAGAAGCAACTGAGTGGCGAGAGTGAGCAGTCGGCGGTGCAGTCAACCAGTCCTATCGGTGGTGAACAACGCCCGGAACCGAGGGAGCAAGCCTGCATCGTGTCGACATCCACCGACTCCGACAGTGATGAAGACGCCGGTGTGTCGCCAATGAATCAAGGTTGGAATACTCTAATTTTTAAAGACTATGCGACCTTTACTAATGGTATCAACCCTTCGCTTAAACGCATTGATAATAGTCGCAGCAGTCTGTCCCGAGTACGGGAATTCCTCTGCATTATGTCCGAGGGCAAACTCGATGAAGGACTGTGTTTTCTGGACAGCTACATGCGTGTGTATGACTGGTATGGGCAGATTGAAGGCCGTGGTTTGGCACCATCCACGTTAAAAATGTACCGATCCGATGTTCGAAGTTTTCTGAAATATCTTATAGAGTTCCGGCCGCAAAATATGCAATGTGAAGTCAGTATGATTCGAAAAATGTTACTATGCTTTGCAAAGATGGACAGGAGTTCTAGGCAGAGTCAGGCAACGCACAAGGCACAATTTCGCAGACGCTGCAGGGACGAGGTGCTCAGCGCTGCTGATTTAAACCGTTTTGTTGAGTTAAGCAATCAATCTATTCCTGCTGTTCTCAGTAGGCTGGAAGTGCGAGCCACCTCCTCTGACAGACGCAGGTTTGCGGCTCTCATGTCCAGCCGGTTGGCCATATTTAATGGCACTCGACGATCCCCAGTCACCATGTTCAGTGAGAGTGATTTTACAGAAGTATCCTTGGAAAGTGGGGGTTATCAGATGTGCGTTGCAAGCCACAAAACGAACTCCAGCTTCGGGGAGTGCAGAATAGTTCTATCGCAGGAGGAATACACTTGGCTCAAACAATTCCATGCGATCCGGCCTCATCTGAGTGGAATTACCCCAGACACAAGACTCTTTTTTTTTACATCCTGCGGGAAACCATACCTTAATCTCTGTGCATTTGTGGGAAAGATTTTTGCAGAGTTCGGAATTGGAAGTAAAGTGACATTTGGAACCATTCGACGAAGCATTGCAACACTGAACTTTAACCATGGGTCGGTTACAGACCGGGGAACTGTGGCTGACCATATGTGTCACTCTCTGGAAACACAATCACGTTACTACCGCTACCATAATTTGCCTCGTAACGCAAGCCAAGCTCGGACATTAATTGAGAGACAAATCAATCAATGAAGAACTCAAAATAAATATAATATTTTAGCAATTAATCCTTTTCTTTGTGTGTCATTTATAAGCATTTTCCATTCGATTTCAATACGTGCACCTGGTAACCCAAAAGTGGGCACTCTGTCGTTTTTCCAGCCTATTCCAACATAGAAAGTATTCAGACCCTATTTTTTAAAAGCTCCATAAATCTTTTAGGCCGGTGCCTACTGACTTGTGGCCGTAGTATGATGCTCCCATAGCGGGCTTTAATGTATATAAACCGTTTATAAGCATTTTCCATTCGATTTCAATACGTGCACCTGGTAACCCAAAAGTGGGCACTCTGTCGTTTTTCCAGCCTATTCCAACATAGAAAGTATTCAGACCCTATTTTTTAAAAGCTCCATAAATCTTTTAGGCCGGTGCCTACTGACTTGTGGCCGTAGTATGATGCTCCCATAGCGGGCTTTAATGTATATAAACCGTTTATAAGCATTTTCCATTCGATTTCAATACGTGCACCTGGTAACCCAAAAGTGGGCACTCTGTCGTTTTTCCAGCCTATTCCAACATAGAAAGTATTCAGACCCTATTTTTTAAAAGCTCCATAAATCTTTTAGGCCGGTGCCTACTGACTTGTGGCCGTAGTATGATGCTCCCATAGCGGGCTTTAATGTATATAAACCGTTTATAAGCATTTTCCATTCGATTTCAATGCGTGCACCTGGTAACCTAAAAGTGGGCACTCTGTCGTTTTTCCAGCCTATTTCCAAAATAATACCAGGTGCACGGATGGAGGGTAAGTCCAGACATTTTTCTGAAAAGCTCCATAAATCTTTTAGGCCGGTGCCTACTGACTTGTGGCCGTAGTATGATGCTCCCATAGCGGGCTTTAATGTATATAAACCGTTTATAAGCATTTTCCATTCGATTTCAATGCGTGCACCTGGTAACCTAAAAGTGGGCACTCTGTCGTTTTTCCAGCCTATTTCCAAAATAATACCAGGTGCACGGATGGAGGGTAAGTCCAGACATTTTTCTGAAAAGCTCCATAAATCTTTTAGGCCGGTGCCTACTGACTTGTGGCCGTAGTATGATGCTCCCATAGCGGGCTTTAATGTATATAAACCGTTTATAAGCATTTTCCATTCGATTTCAATGCGTGCACCTGGTAACCTAAAAGTGGGCACTCTGTCGTTTTTCCAGCCTAGTTCAACATAGAATATTTTCGGACTTTTTTTGAAAAGCTCCATAAATCCATTAGGCCGGTGCCTACTGACTTGTGGCCGTAGTATGATGCTCCCATAGCGGGCTTTAATGTATATAAACCGTTTATAAGCATTTTCCATTCGATTTCAATGCGTGCACCTGGTAACCTAAAAGTGGGCACTCTGTCGTTTTTCTGAGTATTTTTAAATTTCAATGCGGGCACCTGGTAACCCAAACTAACATAAGGTGGTGTCAGAAGTGTCGGTACATACATTTTTGAAAAGCTCCATAAATCCATTAGGCCGGTGCCTACTGACTTGTGGCCGTAGTATGATGCTCCCATAGCGGGCTTTAATGTATATAAACCGTTTATAAGCATTTTCCATTCGATTTCAATGCGTGCACCTGGTAACCTAAAAGTGGGCACTCTGTCGTTTTTCCAGCCTAGTTCAACATAGAATATTTTCGGACTTTTTTTGAAAAGCTCCATAAATCCATTAGGCCGGTGCCTACTGACTTGTGGCCGTAGTATGATGCTCCCATAGCGGGCTTTAATGTATATAAACCGTTTATAAGCATTTTCCATTCGATTTCAATGCGTGCACCTGGTAACCTAAAAGTGGGCACTCTGTCGTTTTTCCAGCCTAGTTCAACATAGAATATTTTCGGACTTTTTTTGAAAAGCTCCATAAATCCATTAGGCCGGTGCCTACTGACTTGTGGCCGTAGTATGATGCTCCCATAGCGGGCTTTAATGTATATAAACCGTTTATAAGCATTTTCCATTCGATTTCAATGCGTGCACCTGGTAACCTAAAAGTGGGCACTCTGTCGTTTTTCCAGCCTAGTTCAACATAGAATATTTTCGGACTTTTTTTGAAAAGCTCCATAAATCCATTAGGCCGGTGCCTACTGACTTGTGGCCGTAGTATGATGCTCCCATAGCGGGCTTTAATGTATATAAACCGTTTATAAGCATTTTCCATTCGATTTCAATGCGTGCACCTGGTAACCTAAAAGTGGGCACTCTGTCGTTTTTCCAGCCTAGTTCAACATAGAATATTTTCGGACTTTTTTTGAAAAGCTCCATAAATCCATTAGGCCGGTGCCTACTGACTTGTGGCCGTAGTATGATGCTCCCATAGCGGGCTTTAATGTATATAAACCGTTTATAAGCATTTTCCATTCGATTTCAATGCGTGCACCTGGTAACCTAAAAGTGGGCACTCTGTCGTTTTTCCAGCCTAGTTCAACATAGAATATTTTCGGACTTTTTTTGAAAAGCTCCATAAATCCATTAGGCCGGTGCCTACTGACTTGTGGCCGTAGTATGATGCTCCCATAGCGGGCTTTAATGTATATAAACCGTTTATAAGCATTTTCCATTCGATTTCAATGCGTGCACCTGGTAACCTAAAAGTGGGCACTCTGTCGTTTTTCCAGCCTAGTTCAACATAGAATATTTTCGGACTTTTTTTGAAAAGCTCCATAAATCCATTAGGCCGGTGCCTACTGACTTGTGGCCGTAGTATGATGCTCCCATAGCGGGCTTTAATGTATATAAACCGTTTATAAGCATTTTCCATTCGATTTCAATGCGTGCACCTGGTAACCTAAAAGTGGGCACTCTGTCGTTTTTCCAGCCTAGTTCAACATAGAATATTTTCGGACTTTTTTTGAAAAGCTCCATAAATCCATTAGGCCGGTGCCTACTGACTTGTGGCCGTAGTATGATGCTCCCATAGCGGGCTTTAATGTATATAAACCGTTTATAAGCATTTTCCATTCGATTTCAATGCGTGCACCTGGTAACCTAAAAGTGGGCACTCTGTCGTTTTTCCAGCCTAGTTCAACATAGAATATTTTCGGACTTTTTTTGAAAAGCTCCATAAATCCATTAGGCCGGTGCCTACTGACCTGGACCCCTACTGTGATGCCCCCATATCGGGCATGGGCGTGGGGAAGCTATTAAAAGTGGTTTTCATGCAATTTCAATGCGTGCACCTGGTAACCCAAAAGTGGGCACTCTGTCGTTTTTCCAGCCTAGTTCAACATAGAATATTTTCGGACTTTTTTTGAAAAGCTCCATAAATCCATTAGGCCGGTGCCTACTGACTAGGGCCCCTACTATGATGCCGCCATATCGGGCATGGGCGTGGGCAGGCCCTTAAAAGTCGTTTTCCATTCGATTTCAATGCGGGCACCTGGTAACCCAAAAATAATACCAGGTGCACGGAGGGTAAGTCCAGACATTTTTTTGAAAAGCTCCATAAATCCATTAGGCCGGTGCCTACTGACCTGGACCCCTACTGTGATGCCCCCATATCGGGCATGGGCGTGGGGAAGCTATTAAAAGTGGTTTTCATGCAATTTCAATGCGTGCACCTGGTAACCCAAAAGTGGGCACTCTGTCGTTTTTCCAGCCTAGTTCAACATAGAATATTTTCGGACTTTTTTTGAAAAGCTCCATAAATCCATTAGGCCGGTGCCTACTGACTAGGGCCCCTACTATGATGCCGCCATATCGGGCATGGGCGTGGGCAGGCCCTTAAAAGTCGTTTTCCATTCGATTTCAATGCGGGCACCTGGTAACCCAAAAATAATACCAGGTGCACGGAGGGTAAGTCCAGACATTTTTCTGAAAAGCTCCATAAATCCCTTAGGCCGGTGCCTACTGACTTGTGGCCGTAGTATGATGCTCCCATATCGGGTATTGAGGTATGTAGCCTATCTAAAATCATTTAAAACCATTATAAAAATATGCACCTGGTAACCCAAAAATAATACCAGGTGCACGGCAGTGGCACTCTGTCACTTTTTCGACCAATTCCCGAAATATTGAAATAATGATAAAAAATATTTCCCGATGGGCTAGATGCCCCAAATTTTGGCTCATACCTTCTCTCGTGATGGTCAACAGTTATCCACTGTAAAAAAAAAAACGGAACCATAGGAATTTCTTGTACTGGCAATCGATTTTTTTCCCCACAACATTAAAACACGATTTTCTATTAAAATGTTTTATAGAAAAACGGTTATAATTAGATGAAACTGTTCGTCTATTTGTACCCTTTCGTGCAAAAAAAACCTCAACCAGATTGGAGTTGTATTTTTTGAGTTATTAACGGTTTAACGGTTTTCGTGTCCACAAACTTTTGTCAAAAAAATCGGAGCACATTGACACCTATCGATTGACACGCCTTTTTTCGATAATTCAGCCTGTCCGGCGATGACACACTCCCTGGTGGGTGGACCAGACAGGTACCGGCGCGATTTTAGAAACCTGGCTTTTGACAACAAGACTTCCATGTCCTAGACAATCGGCGGTGGTGGCAAACTGCTCAGTCCGATTATAAAACGTGAAACGGACACGTTTGAGGGATGTGAGCCCCTCGGAACCATGGTCCATTGGACCTTATACCGCCGGCGACCGATTTAGGGTGTATTCCAACCCTTCGGCGCCCGAATATAGGGTGTTATTCCAGCCCTTCGGCGACCGAATATAGGGTGTTATTCCAACCCTTCGGCGCCCGTGGTTCACATTTGGGTCTCCATGGTTGTCCTCTGTTGTCAATCGCTTTAAAGTTCTTCTGACTGATTTGCAATCGTGTTCCACCTGGGAGGGCACCTGGCGGCCGGCTATCTAAGCTGGTGTTCAGTCGGTGTTGTTCCTCCCGCCCCATGTGGAATGGCTTCTATCGGGGGAGCCCCTTTCGGATTCGGTTTACCCCCTATTCCGATAAGCTCCAGCCGCGCACCGTTCGAGCGAGATCCAGCCGACCCGTCTGACCTAGTGGCCCTACATTGGTGTTCCGGTGCGGGGAGTGACCCACCCAGGCAGTGATGCATGAGGTGACGTTCACCCCACAACGCACCGGCTCCAAGAGACACAATTTCTCAAACCCTGTCTTCACAAATATCTTCCCATATACTGACCCTTTGTGGCCTGGTTATGGTTGTGGTTACCCCGCGGTTCAGTTGATGGCCTTCCGAATATGCCTTCCGGCTAGACGAGCGGCGACCTCAGCGGATGCGTGCATTTTCCAGAACCTAAACCCTACCATCGGGCCAACGGGCCGTCTAGGGGGACCAGCTCTAATTAGCCCCGAATCAGATGTATCAGGGAGGGGACCTGGCGGCCGGCATCCGTGCTGGTGTTCAGCCGGAATCTTCCTCCCGCCCCATGTACACTGGGATAACGATCGGGAGAGCCCCATGGTTCAGTTGATGGCCATCCGGAATAGCCCTCCGACATAGCCCTCCGGCATAGCCCTCCGGCTAGACAAGCGACCTCTCGAGCGGTGCCCCGGCACCTGTGGCACATCCGGCCATGGGCAGTTCAGGGCGTCCCGCTGGGCGCACGGTGGATTGCACCAGGTCCTCCTCCCTGACGGGATAGGACTGGTTCCTGGTCGTTCTTTGCTTAGTGCGCCCAGGTACAACATCTATGTTGTGAGTGGCTACCTGGTTGATCCTGCCAGTAGCATATGCTTGTCTCAAAGATTAAGCCATGCAAGTC